>NW_027439279.1:145000-195000 GCF_964188355.1 Buteo buteo
GGTTAGGATTAGGGTTAGGGTACGACTTAGGGCTAGGGTTAGGGCTAGGGTTAGGTTTAGGGTTAGGGTTAGGGTTTAGGGTTATGGTTAGGGTTAGGGGTTAGGGGTTAGGGGTTAGGCTTAGGGTTAGCGTTACGGTTAGGGGTTAGGGGTTAGGGTTAGGGCTAAGGTTAGGGTTAGGGTTAGGGTTAGGGTTAGGGCTAGGGTTAGGGTTAGGGTTAGGGTTACGGCTAGGGTTAGGGTTAGGGTTAGGTTAGGCTTAGGGTTAGGAGTTAGGGTTAGGGTTTCTATTAGGTTAGTTTTAAGGGCTAAGGTTAGTTTTAGGGTTAAGGTTGGGTTAGGGTTAGGATTAGGGTTAGGGTACGACTTAGGGCTAGGGTTAGGGCTAGGGTTAGGGTTAGGGTTAGGGTTAGGGTTTAGGGTTATGGTTAGGGTTAGGGGTTAGGGGTTAGGGGTTAGGCTTAGGGTTAGCGTTACGGTTAGGGGTTAGGGGTTAGGGTTAGGGCTAAGGTTAGGGTTAGGTTAGGGTTAGGGTTAGGGCTAGGGTTAGGGTTAGGGTTAGGGTTACGGCTAGGGTTAGGGTTAGGGTTAGGTTAGGCTTAGGGTTAGGAGTTAGGGTTAGGGTTTCTATTAGGTTAGTTTTAAGGGCTAAGGTTAGTTTTAGGGTTAAGGTTGGGTTAGGGTTAGGATTAGGGTTAGGGTACGACCTTAGGGTAGGGTTAGGGCTAGGGTTAGGGTTAGGGTTAGGGTTAGGGTTTAGGGTTATGGTTAGGGTTAGGGGTTAGGGGTTAGGGGTTAGGCTTAGGGTTAGCGTTACGGTTAGGGGTTAGGGGTTAGGGTTAGGGCTAAGGTTAGGGTTAGGGTTAGGGTTAGGGTTAGGGCTAGGGTTAGGGTTAGGGTTACGGCTAGGGTTAGGGTTAGGGTTAGGTTAGGCTTAGGGTTAGGAGTTAGGGTTAGGGTTTCTATTAGGTTAGTTTTAAGGGCTAAGGTTAGTTTTAGGGTTAAGGTTGGGTTAGGGTTAGGATTAGGGTTAGGGTACGACTTAGGGCTAGGGTTAGGGCTAGGGTTAGGGTTAGGGTTAGGGTTAGGGTTTAGGGTTATGGTTAGGGTTAGGGGTTAGGGCTTAGGGGTTAGGCTTAGGGTTAGCGTTACGGTTAGGGGTTAGGGGTTAGGGTTAGGGCTAAGGTTAGGGTTAGGGTTAGGGTTAGGGCTAGGGTTAGGGTTAGGGTTAGGGTTACGGCTAGGGTTAGGGTTAGGGTTAGGTTAGGCTTAGGGTTAGGAGTTAGGGTTAGGGTTTCTATTAGGTTAGTTTTAAGGGCTAAGGTTAGTTTTAGGGTTAAGGTTGGGTTAGGGTTAGGATTAGGGTTAGGGTACGACTTAGGGCTAGGGTTAGGGCTAGGGTTAGGGTTAGGGTTAGGGTTAGGGTTTAGGGTTATGGTTAGGGTTAGGGGTTAGGGGTTAGGGGTTAGGCTTAGGGTTAGCGTTACGGTTAGGGGTTAGGGGTTAGGGTTAGGGCTAAGGTTAGGGTTAGGGTTAGGGTTAGGGTTAGGGCTAGGGTTAGGGTTAGGGTTAGGGTTACGGCTAGGGTTAGGGTTAGGGTTAGGTTAGGCTTAGGGTTAGGAGTTAGGGTTAGGGTTTCTATTAGGTTAGTTTTAAGGGCTAAGGTTAGTTTTAGGGTTAAGGTTGGGTTAGGGTTAGGATTAGGGTTAGGGTACGACTTAGGGCTAGGGTTAGGGCTAGGGTTAGGGTTAGGGTTAGGGTTAGGGTTTAGGGTTATGGTTAGGGTTAGGGGTTAGGGGTTAGGGTTAGGCTTAGGGTTAGCGTTACGGTTAGGGGTTAGGGGTTAGGGTTAGGGCTAAGGTTAGGGTTAGGGTTAGGGTTAGGGTTAGGGCTAGGGTTAGGGTTAGGGTTAGGGTTACGGCTAGGGTTAGGGTTAGGGTTAGGTTAGGCTTAGGGTTAGGAGTTAGGGTTAGGGTTTCTATTAGGTTAGTTTTAAGGGCTAAGGTTAGTTTTAGGGTTAAGGTTGGGTTAGGGTTAGGATTAGGGTTAGGGTACGACTTAGGGCTAGGGTTAGGGCTAGGGTTAGGGTTAGGGTTAGGGTTAGGGTTTAGGGTTATGGTTAGGGTTAGGGGTTAGGGGTTAGGGGTTAGGCTTAGGGTTAGCGTTACGGTTAGGGGTTAGGGGTTAGGGTTAGGGCTAAGGTTAGGGTTAGGGTTAGGGTTAGGGTTAGGGCTAGGGTTAGGGTTAGGGTTAGGGTTACGGCTAGGGTTAGGGTTAGGGTTAGGTTAGGCTTAGTTAGGGTTAGGGTTTCTATTAGGTTAGTTTTAAGGGCTAAGGTTAGTTTTAGGGTTAAGGTTGGGTTAGGGTTAGGATTAGGGTTAGGGTACGACTTAGGGCTAGGGTTAGGGCTAGGGTTAGGGTTAGGGTTAGGGTTAGGGTTTAGGGTTATGGTTAGGGTTAGGGGTTAGGGGTTAGGGGTTAGGCTTAGGGTTAGCGTTACGGTTAGGGTTAGGGGTTAGGGTTAGGGCTAAGGTTAGGGTTAGGGTTAGGGTTAGGGATAGGGCTAGGGTTAGGGTTAGGGTTAGGGTTACGGCTAGGGTTAGGGTTAGGGTTAGGGTTAGGGTTACGGCTAGGGTTAGGGTTAGGGTTAGGTTAGGCTTAGGGTTAGGAGTTAGGGTTAGGGTTTCTATTAGGTTAGTTTTAAGGGCTAAGGTTAGTTTTAGGGTTAAGGTTGGGTTAGGGTTAGGATTAGGGTTAGGGTACGACTTAGGGCTAGGGTTAGGGCTAGGGTTAGGGTTAGGGTTAGGGTTAGGGTTAGGGTTTAGGGTTATGGTTAGGGTTAGGGGTTAGGGGTTAGGGGTTAGGCTTAGGGTTAGCGTTACGGTTAGGGGTTAGGGGTTAGGGTTAGCGCTAAGGTTAGGGTTAGGGTTAGGGTTAGGGTTAGGGCTAGGGTTAGGGTTAGGGTTAGGGTTACGGCTAGGGTTAGGGTTAGGGTTAGGTTAGGCTTAGGGTTAGGAGTTAGGGTTAGGGTTTCTATTAGGTTAGTTTTAAGGGCTAAGGTTAGTTTTAGGGTTAAGGTTGGGTTAGGGTTAGGATTAGGGTTAGGGTACGACTTAGGGCTAGGGTTAGGGCTAGGGTTAGGGTTAGGGTTAGGGTTAGGGTTTAGGGTTATGGTTAGGGTTAGGGGTTAGGGGTTAGGGGTTAGGCTTAGGGTTAGCGTTACGGTTAGGGGTTAGGGGTTAGGGTTAGGGCTAAGGTTAGGGTTAGGGTTAGGGTTAGGGTTAGGGCTAGGGTTAGGGTTAGGGTTAGGGTTACGGCTAGGGTTAGGGTTAGGGTTATGTTAGGCTTAGGGTTAGGAGTTAGGGTTAGGGTTTCTATTAGGTTAGTTTTAAGGGCTAAGGTTAGTTTTAGGGTTAAGGTTGGGTTAGGGTTAGGATTAGGGTTAGGGTACGACTTAGGGCTAGGGTTAGGGCTAGGGTTAGGGTTAGGGTTAGGGTTAGGGTTTAGGGTTATGGTTAGGGTTAGGGGTTAGGGGTTAGGGGTTAGGCTTAGGGTTAGCGTTACGGTTAGGGGTTAGGGGTTAGGGTTAGGGCTAAGGTTAGGGTTAGGGTTAGGGTTAGGGTTAGGGCTAGGGTTAGGGTTAGGGTTAGGGTTACGGCTAGGGTTAGGGTTAGGGTTAGGTTAGGCTTAGGGTTAGGAGTTAGGGTTAGGGTTTCTATTAGGTTAGTTTTAAGGGCTAAGGTTAGTTTTAGGGTTAAGGTTGGGTTAGGGTTAGGATTAGGGTTAGGGTACGACTTAGGGCTAGGGTTAGGGCTAGGGTTAGGGTTAGGGTTAGGGTTAGGGTTTAGGGTTATGGTTAGGGTTAGGGGTTAGTGGTTAGGGGTTAGGCTTAGGGTTAGCGTTACGGTTAGGTGTTAGGGGTTAGGGTTAGGGCTAAGGTTAGGGTTAGGGTTAGGGTTAGGGCTAGGGTTAGGGTTAGGATTAGGGTTACGGCTAGGGTTAGGGTTAGGGTTAGGTTAGGCTTAGGGTTAGGAGTTAGGGTTTGGGTTTCTATTAGGTTAGTTTTAAGGGCTAAGGTTAGTTTTAGGGTTAAGGTTGGGTTAGGGTTAGGATTAGGGTTAGGGTACGACTTAGGGCTAGGGTTAGGGCTAGGGTTAGGGTTAGGGTTAGTGTTAGGGTTTAGGGTTATGGTTAGGGTTAGGGGTTAGGGGTTAGGGGTTAGGCTTAGGGTTAGCGTTACGGTTAGGGGTTAGGGGTTAGGGTTAGGGCTAAGGTTAGGGTTAGGGTTAGGGTTAGGGTTAGGGCTAGGGTTAGGGTTAGGGTTAGGGTTACGGCTAGGGTTAGGGTTAGGGTTAGGTTAGGCTTAGGGTTAGGAGTTAGGGTTAGGGTTTCTATTAGGTTAGTTTTAAGGGCTAAGGTTAGTTTTAGGGTTAAGGTTGGGTTAGGGTTAGGATTAGGGTTAGGGTACGACTTAGGGCTAGGGTTAGGGCTAGGGTTAGGGTTAGGGTTAGGGTTAGGGTTTAGGGTTATGGTTAGGGTTAGGGGTTAGGGGTTAGGGGTTAGGCTTAGGGTTAGCGTTACGGTTAGGGGTTAGGGGTTAGGGTTAGGGCTAAGGTTAGGGTTAGGGTTAGGGTTAGGGCTAGGGCTAGGGTTAGGGTTAGGGTTAGGGTTACGGCTAGGGTTAGGGTTAGGGTTAGGGTTAGGGTTACGGCTAGGGTTAGGGTTAGGGTTAGGTTAGGCTTAGGGTTAGGAGTTAGGGTTAGGGTTTCTATTAGGTTAGTTTTAAGGGCTAAGGTTAGTTTTAGGGTTAAGGTTGGGTTAGGGTTAGGATTAGGGTTAGGGTACGACTTAGGGCTAGGGTTAGGGCTAGGGTTAGGGTTAGGGTTAGGGTTAGGGTTAGGGTTTAGGGTTATGGTTAGGGTTAGGGGTTAGGGGTTAGGGGTTAGGCTTAGGGTTAGCGTTACGGTTAGGGGTTAGGGGTTAGGGTTAGCGCTAAGGTTAGGGTTAGGGTTAGGGTTAGGGTTAGGGCTAGGGTTAGGGTTAGGGTTAGGGTTACGGCTAGGGTTAGGGTTAGGGTTAGGTTAGGCTTAGGGTTAGGAGTTAGGGTTAGGGTTTCTATTAGGTTAGTTTTAAGGGCTAAGGTTAGTTTTAGGGTTAAGGTTGGGTTAGGGTTAGGATTAGGGTTAGGGTACGACTTAGGGCTAGGGTTAGGGCTAGGGTTAGGGTTAGGGTTAGGGTTAGGGTTTAGGGTTATGGTTAGGGTTAGGGGTTAGGGGTTAGGGGTTAGGCTTAGGGTTAGCGTTACGGTTAGGGGTTAGGGGTTAGGGTTAGGGCTAAGGTTAGGGTTAGGGTTAGGGTTAGGGTTAGGGCTAGGGTTAGGGTTAGGGTTAGGGTTACGGCTAGGGTTAGGGTTAGGGTTATGTTAGGCTTAGGGTTAGGAGTTAGGGTTAGGGTTTCTATTAGGTTAGTTTTAAGGGCTAAGGTTAGTTTTAGGGTTAAGGTTGGGTTAGGGTTAGGATTAGGGTTAGGGTACGACTTAGGGCTAGGGTTAGGGCTAGGGTTAGGGTTAGGGTTAGGGTTAGGGTTTAGGGTTATGGTTAGGGTTAGGGGTTAGGGGTTAGGGGTTAGGCTTAGGGTTAGCGTTACGGTTAGGGGTTAGGGGTTAGGGTTAGGGCTAAGGTTAGGGTTAGGGTTAGGGTTAGGGTTAGGGCTAGGGTTAGGGTTAGGGTTAGGGTTACGGCTAGGGTTAGGGTTAGGGTTAGGTTAGGCTTAGGGTTAGGAGTTAGGGTTAGGGTTTCTATTAGGTTAGTTTTAAGGGCTAAGGTTAGTTTTAGGGTTAAGGTTGGGTTAGGGTTAGGATTAGGGTTAGGGTACGACTTAGGGCTAGGGTTAGGGCTAGGGTTAGGGTTAGGGTTAGGGTTAGGGTTTAGGGTTATGGTTAGGGTTAGGGGTTAGGGGTTAGGGGTTAGGCTTAGGGTTAGCGTTACGGTTAGGGGTTAGGGGTTAGGGTTAGGGCTAAGGTTAGGGTTAGGGTTAGGGTTAGGGCTAGGGTTAGGGTTAGGGTTAGGGTTACGGCTAGGGTTAGGGTTAGGGTTAGGTTAGGCTTAGGGTTAGGAGTTAGGGTTAGGGTTTCTATTAGGTTAGTTTTAAGGGCTAAGGTTAGTTTTAGGGTTAAGGTTGGGTTAGGGTTAGGATTAGGGTTAGGGTACGACTTAGGGCTAGGGTTAGGGCTAGGGTTAGGGTTAGGGTTAGGGTTAGGGTTTAGGGTTATGGTTAGGGTTAGGGGTTAGGGGTTAGGGGTTAGGCTTAGGGTTAGCGTTACGGTTAGGGGTTAGGGGTTAGGGTTAGGGCTAAGGTTAGGGTTAGGGTTAGGTTTAGGGTTAGGGCTAGGGTTAGGGTTAGGGTTAGGGTTACGGCTAGGGTTAGGGTTAGGGTTAGGTTAGGCTTAGGGTTAGGAGTTAGGGTTAGGGTTTCTATTAGGTTAGTTTTAAGGGCTAAGGTTAGTTTTAGGGTTAAGGTTGGGTTAGGGTTAGGATTAGGGTTAGGGTACGACTTAGGGCTAGGGTTAGGGCTAGGGTTAGGGTTAGGGTTAGGGTTAGGGTTTAGGGTTATGGTTAGGGTTAGGGGTTAGGGGTTAGGGGTTAGGCTTAGGGTTAGCGTTACGGTTAGGGGTTAGGGGTTAGGGTTAGGGCTAAGGTTAGGGTTAGGGTTAGGGTTAGGGTTAGGGCTAGGGTTAGGGTTAGGGTTAGGGTTACGGCTAGGGTTAGGGTTAGGGTTAGGTTAGGCTTAGGGTTAGGAGTTAGGGTTAGGTTCTATTAGTTTAGTTTTAAGGGCTAAGGTTAGTTTTAGGGTTAAGGTTGGGTTAGGGTTAGGATTAGGGTTAGGGTACGACTTAGGGCTAGGGTTAGGGCTAGGGTTAGGGTTAGGGTTAGGGTTAGGGTTTAGGGTTATGGTTAGGGTTAGGGGTTAGGGGTTAGGGGTTAGGCTTAGGGTTAGCGTTACGGTTAGGGGTTAGGGGTTAGGGTTAGGGCTAAGGTTAGGGTTAGGGTTAGGGTTAGGGTTAGGGCTAGGGTTAGGGTTAGGGTTACGGCTAGGGTTAGGGTTAGGGTTAGGTTAGGCTTAGGGTTAGGAGTTAGGGTTAGGGTTTCTATTAGGTTAGTTTTAAGGGCTAAGGTTAGTTTTAGGGTTAAGGTTGGGTTAGGGTTAGGATTAGGGTTAGGGTACGACTTAGGGCTAGGGTTAGGGCTAGGGTTAGGGTTAGGGTTAGGGTTAGGGTTTAGGGTTATGGTTAGGGTTAGGGGTTAGGGGTTAGGGGTTAGGCTTAGGGTTAGCGTTACGGTTAGGGGTTAGGGGTTAGGGTTAGGGCTAAGGTTAGGGTTAGGGTTAGGGTTAGGGTTAGGGCTAGGGTTAGGGTTAGGGTTAGGGTTACGGCTAGGGTTAGGGTTAGGGTTAGGTTAGGCTTAGGGTTAGGAGTTAGGGTTAGGGTTTCTATTAGGTTAGTTTTAAGGGCTAAGGTTAGTTTTAGGGTTAAGGTTGGGTTAGGGTTAGGATTAGGGTTAGGGTACGACTTAGGGCTAGGGTTAGGGCTAGGGTTAGGGTTAGGGTTAGGGTTAAGGGTTTAGGGTTATGGTTAGGGTTAGGGGTTAGGGGGTTAGGGGTTAGGCTTAGGGTTAGCGTTACGGTTAGGGGTTAGGGGTTAGGGTTAGGGCTAAGATTAGGGTTAGGGTTAGGGTTAGGCTTAGGGCTAGGGTTAGGGTTAGGGTTAGGGTTACGGCTAGGGTTAGGGTTAGGGTTAGGTTAGGCTTAGGGTTAGGAGTTAGGGTTAGGGTTTCTATTAGGTTAGTTTTAAGGGCTAAGGTTAGTTTTAGGGTTAAGGTTGGGTTAGGGTTAGGATTAGGGTTAGGGTACGACTTAGGGCTAGGGTTAGGGCTAGGGTTAGGGTTAGGGTTAGGGTTAGGGTTTAGGGTTATGGTTAGGGTTAGGGGTTAGGGGTTAGGGGTTAGGCTTAGGGTTAGCGTTACGGTTAGGGGTTAGGGGTTAGGGTTAGGGCTAAGGTTAGGGTTAGGGTTAGGGTTAGGGTTAGGGCTAGGGTTAGGGTTAGGGTTAGGGTTACGGCTAGGGTTAGGGTTAGGGTTAGGTTAGGCTTAGGGTTAGGAGTTAGGGTTAGGGTTTCTATTAGGTTAGTTTTAAGGGCTAAGGTTAGTTTTAGGGTTAAGGTTGGGTTAGGGTTAGGATTAGGGTTAGGGTACGACTTAGGGCTAGGGTTAGGGCTAGGGTTAGGGTTAGGGTTAGGGTTAGGGTTTAGGGTTATGGTTAGGGTTAGGGGTTAGGGGTTAGGGGTTAGGCTTAGGGTTAGCGTTACGGTTAGGGGTTAGGGGTTAGGGTTAGGGCTAAGGTTAGGGTTAGGGTTAGGGTTAGGGCTAGGGTTAGGGTTAGGGTTAGGGTTACGGCTAGGGTTAGGGTTAGGGTTAGGTTAGGCTTAGGGTTAGGAGTTAGGGTTAGGGTTTCTATTAGGTTAGTTTTAAGGGCTAAGGTTAGTTTTAGGGTTAAGGTTGGGTTAGGGTTAGGATTAGGGTTAGGGTACGACTTAGGGCTAGGGTTAGGGCTAGGGTTAGGGTTAGGGTTAGGGTTAGGGTTTAGGGTTATGGTTAGGGTTAGGGGTTAGGGGTTAGGGGTTAGGCTTAGGGTTAGCGTTACGGTTAGGGGTTAGGGGTTAGGGTTAGGGCTAAGGTTAGGGTTAGGGTTAGGGTTAGGGTTAGGGCTAGGGTTAGGGTTAGGGTTAGGGTTACGGCTAGGGTTAGGGTTAGGGTTAGGTTAGGCTTAGGGTTAGGAGTTAGGGTTAGGGTTTCTATTAGGTTAGTTTTAAGGGCTAAGGTTAGTTTTAGGGTTAAGGTTGGGTTAGGGTTAGGATTAGGGTTAGGGTACGACTTAGGGCTAGGGTTAGGGCTAGGGTTAGGGTTAGGGTTAGGGTTAGGGTTTAGGGTTATGGTTAGGGTTAGGGGTTAGGGGTTAGGGGTTAGGCTTAGGGTTAGCGTTACGGTTAGGGGTTAGGGGTTAGGGTTAGGGCTAAGGTTAGGGTTAGGGTTAGGGTTAGGGTTAGGGCTAGGGTTAGGGTTAGGGTTAGGGTTACGGCTAGGGTTAGGGTTAGGGTTAGGTTAGGCTTAGGGTTAGGAGTTAGGGTTAGGGTTTCTATTAGGTTAGTTTTAAGGGCTAAGGTTAGTTTTAGGGTTAAGGTTGGGTTAGGGTTAGGATTAGGGTTAGGGTACGACTTAGGGCTAGGGTTAGGGCTAGGGTTAGGGTTAGGGTTAGGGTTAGGGTTTAGGGTTATGGTTAGGGTTAGGGGTTAGGGGTTAGGGGTTAGGCTTAGGGTTAGCGTTACGGTTAGGGGTTAGGGGTTAGGGTTAGGGCTAAGGTTAGGGTTAGGGTTAGGGTTAGGGTTAGGGCTAGGGTTAGGGTTAGGGTTAGGGTTACGGCTAGGGTTAGGGTTAGGGTTAGGTTAGGCTTAGGGTTAGGAGTTAGGGTTAGGGTTTCTATTAGGTTAGTTTTAAGGGCTAAGGTTAGTTTTAGGGTCAAGGTTGGGTTAGGGTTAGGATTAGGGTTAGGGTACGACTTAGGGCTAGGGTTTAGGGCTAGGGTTAGGGTTAGGGTTAGGGTTAGGGTTTAGGGTTATGGTTAGGGTTAGGGGTTAGGGGTTAGGGGTTAGGCTTAGGGTTAGCGTTACGGTTAGGGGTTAGGGGTTAGGGTTAGGGCTAAGGTTAGGGTTAGGGTTAGGGTTAGGGTTAGGGCTAGGGTTAGGGTTAGGGTTAGGGTTACGGCTAGGGTTAGGGTTAGGGTTAGGTTAGGCTTAGGGTTAGGAGTTAGGGTTAGGGTTTCTATTAGGTTAGTTTTAAGGGCTAAGGTTAGTTTTAGGGTTAAGGTTGGGTTAGGGTTAGGATTAGGGTTAGGGTACGACTTAGGGCTAGGGTTAGGGCTAGGGTTAGGGTTAGGGTTAGGGTTAGGGTTTAGGGTTATGGTTAGGGTTAGGGGTTAGGGGTTAGGGGTTAGGCTTAGGGTTAGCGTTACGGTTAGGGGTTAGGGGTTAGGGTTAGGGCTAAGGTTAGGGTTAGGGTTAGGGTTAGGGTTAGGGCTAGGGTTAGGGTTAGGGTTAGGGTTACGGCTAGGGTTAGGGTTAGGGTTAGGTTAGGCTTAGGGTTAGGAGTTAGGGTTAGGGTTTCTATTAGGTTAGTTTTAAGGGCTAAGGTTAGTTTTAGGGTTAAGGTTGGGTTAGGGTTAGGATTAGGGTTAGGGTACGACTTAGGGCTAGGGTTAGGGCTAGGGTTAGGGTTAGGGTTAGGGTTAGGGTTTAGGGTTATGGTTAGGGTTAGGGGTTAGGGGTTAGGGGTTAGGCTTAGGGTTAGCGTTACGGTTAGGGGTTAGGGGTTAGGGTTAGGGCTAAGGTTAGGGTTAGGGTTAGGGTTAGGGTTAGGGGCTAGGGTTAGGGTTAGGGTTAGGGTTACGGCTAGGGTTAGGGTTAGGGTTAGGTTAGGCTTAGGGTTAGGAGTTAGGGTTAGGGTTTCTATTAGGTTAGTTTTAAGGGCTAAGGTTAGTTTTAGGGTTAAGGTTGGGTTAGGGTTAGGATTAGGGTTAGGGTACGACTTAGGGCTAGGGTTAGGGCTAGGGTTAGGGTTAGGGTTAGGGTTAGGGTTTAGGGTTATGGTTAGGGTTAGGGGTTAGGGGTTAGGGGTTAGGCTTAGGGTTAGCGTTACGGTTAGGGGTTAGGGGTTAGGGTTAGGGCTAAGGTTAGGGTTAGGGTTAGGGTTAGGGTTAGGGCTAGGGTTAGGGTTAGGGTTAGGGTTTACGGCTAGGGTTAGGGTTAGGGTTAGGTTAGGCTTAGGGTTAGGAGTTAGGGTTAGGGTTTATATTAGGTTAGTTTTAAGGGCTAAGGTTAGTTTTAGGGTTAAGGTTGGGTTAGGGTTAGGATTAGGGTTAGGGTACGACTTAGGGCTAGGGTTAGGGCTAGGGTTAGGGTTAGGGTTAGGGTTAGGGTTTAGGGTTATGGTTAGGGTTAGGGGTTAGGGGTTAGGGGTTAGGCTTAGGGTTAGCGTTACGGTTAGGGGTTAGGGGTTAGGGTTAGGGCTAAGGTTAGGGTTAGGGTTAGGGTTAGGGTTAGGGCTAGGGTTAGGGTTAGGGTTAGGGTTACGGCTAGGGTTAGGGTTAGGGTTAGGTTAGGCTTAGGGTTAGGAGTTAGGGTTAGGGTTTCTATTAGGTTAGTTTTAAGGGCTAAGGTTAGTTTTAGGGTTAAGGTTGGGTTAGGGTTAGGATTAGGGTTAGGGTACGACTTAGGGCTAGGGTTAGGGCTAGGGTTAGGGTTAGGGTTAGGGTTAGGGTTTAGGGTTATGGTTAGGGTTAGGGGTTAGGGGTTAGGGGTTAGGCTTAGGGTTAGCGTTACGGTTAGGGGTTAGGGGTTAGGGTTAGGGCTAAGGTTAGGGTTAGGGTTAGGGTTAGGGATAGGGCTAGGGTTAGGGTTAGGGTTAGGGTTACGGCTAGGGTTAGGGTTAGGGTTAGGGTTAGGGTTACGGCTAGGGTTAGGGTTAGGGTTAGGTTAGGCTTAGGGTTAGGAGTTAGGGTTAGGGTTTCTATTAGGTTAGTTTTAAGGGCTAAGGTTAGTTTTAGGGTTAAGGTTGGGTTAGGGTTAGGATTAGGGTTAGGGTACGACTTAGGGCTAGGGTTAGGGCTAGGGTTAGGGTTAGGGTTAGGGTTAGGGTTAGGGTTTAGGGTTATGGTTAGGGTTAGGGGTTAGGGGTTAGGGGTTAGGCTTAGGGTTAGCGTTACGGTTAGGGGTTAGGGGTTAGGGTTAGCGCTAAGGTTAGGGTTAGGGTTAGGGTTAGGGTTAGGGCTAGGGTTAGGGTTAGGGTTAGGGTTACGGCTAGGGTTAGGGTTAGGGTTAGGTTAGGCTTAGGGTTAGGAGTTAGGGTTAGGGTTTCTATTAGGTTAGTTTTAAGGGCTAAGGTTAGTTTTAGGGTTAAGGTTGGGTTAGGGTTAGGATTAGGGTTAGGGTACGACTTAGGGCTAGGGTTAGGGCTAGGGTTAGGGTTAGGGTTAGGGTTAGGGTTTAGGGTTATGGTTAGGGTTAGGGGTTAGGGGTTAGGGGTTAGGCTTAGGGTTAGCGTTACGGTTAGGGGTTAGGGGTTAGGGTTAGGGCTAAGGTTAGGGTTAGGGTTAGGGTTAGGGTTAGGGCTAGGGTTAGGGTTAGGGTTAGGGTTACGGCTAGGGTTAGGGTTAGGGTTAGGTTAGGCTTAGGGTTAGGAGTTAGGGTTAGGGTTTCTATTAGGTTAGTTTTAAGGGCTAAGGTTAGTTTTAGGGTTAAGGTTGGGTTAGGGTTAGGATTAGGGTTAGGGTACGACTTAGGGCTAGGGTTAGGGCTAGGGTTAGGGTTAGGGTTAGGGTTAGGGTTTAGGGTTATGGTTAGGGTTAGGGGTTAGGGGTTAGGGGTTAGGCTTAGGGTTAGCGTTACGGTTAGGGGTTAGGGGTTAGGGTTAGGGCTAAGGTTAGGGTTAGGGTTAGGGTTAGGGTTAGGGCTAGGGTTAGGGTTAGGGTTAGGGTTACGGCTAGGGTTAGGGTTAGGGTTAGGTTAGGCTTAGGGTTAGGAGTTAGGGTTAGGGTTTCTATTAGGTTAGTTTTAAGGGCTAAGGTTAGTTTTAGGGTTAAGGTTGGGTTAGGGTTAGGATTAGGGTTAGGGTACGACTTAGGGCTAGGGTTAGGGCTAGGGTTAGGGTTAGGGTTAGGGTTAGGGTTTAGGGTTATGGTTAGGGTTAGGGGTTAGGGGTTAGGGGTTAGGCTTAGGGTTAGCGTTACGGTTAGGGGTTAGGGGTTAGGGTTAGGGCTAAGGTTAGGGTTAGGGTTAGGGTTAGGGTTAGGGCTAGGGTTAGGGTTAGGGTTAGGGTTACGGCTAGGGTTAGGGTTAGGGTTAGGTTAGGCTTAGGGTTAGGAGTTAGGGTTAGGGTTTCTATTAGGTTAGTTTTAAGGGCTAAGGTTAGTTTTAGGGTTAAGGTTGGGTTAGGGTTAGGATTAGGGTTAGGGTACGACTTAGGGCTAGGGTTAGGGTTAGGGTTAGGGTTAGGGTTAGGGTTAGGGTTTAGTGTTATGGTTAGGGTTAGGGGTTAGGGGTTAGGGGTTAGGCTTAGGGTTAGCGTTACGGTTAGGGGTTAGGGGTTAGGGTTAGGGCTAAGGTTAGGGTTAGGGTTAGGGTTAGGGTTAGGGCTAGGGTTAGGGTTAGGGTTAGGGTTACGGCTAGGGTTAGGGTTAGGGTTAGGTTAGGCTTAGGGTTAGGAGTTAGGGTTAGTGTTTCTATTAGGTTAGTTTTAAGGGCTAAGGTTAGTTTTAGGGTTAAGGTTGGGTTAGGGTTAGGATTAGGGTTAGGGTACGACTTAGGGCTAGGGTTAGGGCTAGGGTTAGGGTTAGGGTTAGGGTTAGGGTTTAGGGTTATGGTTAGGGTTAGGGGTTAGGGGTTAGGGGTTAGGCTTAGGGTTAGCGTTACGGTTAGGGGTTAGGGGTTAGGGTTAGGGCTAAGGTTAGGGTTAGGGTTAGGGTTAGGGTTAGGGCTAGGGTTAGGGTTAGGGTTACGGCTAGGGTTAGGGTTAGGGTTAGGGTTAGGTTAGGCTTAGGGTTAGGAGTTAGGGTTAGGGTTTCTATTAGGTTAGTTTTAAGGGCTAAGGTTAGTTTTAGGGTTAAGGTTGGGTTAGGGTTAGGATTAGGGTTAGGGTACGACTTAGGGCTAGGGTTAGGGCTAGGGTTAGGGTTAGGGTTAGCGTTAGGGTTTAGGGTTATGGTTAGGGTTAGGGGTTAGGGGTTAGGGGTTAGGCTTAGGGTTAGCGTTATGGTTAGGGGTTAGGGGTTAGGGTTAGGGCTAAGGTTAGGGTTAGGGTTAGGGTTAGGGTTAGGGCTAGGGTTAGGGTTAGGGTTAGGGTTACGGCTAGGGTTAGGGTTAGGGTTAGGTTAGGCTTAGGGTTAGGAGTTAGGGTTAGGGTTTCTATTAGGTTAGTTTTAAGGGCTAAGGTTAGTTTTAGGGTTAAGGTTGGGTTAGGGTTAGGATTAGGGTTAGGGTACGACTTAGGGCTAGGGTTAGGGCTAGGGTTAGGGTTAGGGTTAGGGTTAGGGTTTAGGGTTATGGTTAGGGTTAGGGGTTAGGGGTTAGGGGTTAGGCTTAGGGTTAGCGTTACGGTTAGGGGTTAGGGGTTAGGGTTAGGGCTAAGGTTAGGGTTAGGGTTAGGGTTAGGGATAGGGCTAGGGTTAGGGTTAGGGTTAGGGTTACGGCTAGGGTTAGGGTTAGGGTTAGGGTTAGGGTTACGGCTAGGGTTAGGGTTAGGGTTAGGTTAGGCTTAGGGTTAGGAGTTAGGGTTAGGGTTTCTATTAGGTTAGTTTTAAGGGCTAAGGTTAGTTTTAGGGTTAAGGTTGGGTTAGGGTTAGGATTAGGGTTAGGGTACGACTTAGGGCTAGGGTTAGGGCTAGGGTTAGGGTTAGGCTTAGGGTTAGCGTTACGGTTAGGGGTTAGGGGTTAGGGTTAGGGCTAAGGTTAGGGTTAGGGTTAGGGTTAGGGTTAGGGCTAGGGTTAGGGTTAGGGTTACGGCTAGGGTTAGGGTTAGGGTTAGGGTTAGGTTAGGCTTAGGGTTAGGAGTTAGGGTTAGGGTTTCTATTAGGTTAGTTTTAAGGGCTAAGGTTAGTTTTAGGGTTAAGGTTGGGTTAGGGTTAGGATTAGGGTTAGGGTACGACTTAGGGCTAGGGTTAGGGCTAGGGTTAGGGTTAGGGTTAGCGTTAGGGTTTAGGGTTATGGTTAGGGTTAGGGGTTAGGGGTTAGGGGTTAGGCTTAGGGTTAGCGTTATGGTTAGGGGTTAGGGGTTAGGGTTAGGGCTAAGGTTAGGGTTAGGGTTAGGGTTAGGGTTAGGGCTAGGGTTAGGGTTAGGGTTAGGGTTACGGCTAGGGTTAGGGTTAGGGTTAGGTTAGGCTTAGGGTTAGGAGTTAGGGTTAGGGTTTCTATTAGGTTAGTTTTAAGGGCTAAGGTTAGTTTTAGGGTTAAGGTTGGGTTAGGGTTAGGATTAGGGTTAGGGTACGACTTAGGGCTAGGGTTAGGGCTAGGGTTAGGGTTAGGGTTAGGGTTAGGGTTTAGGGTTATGGTTAGGGTTAGGGGTTAGGGGTTAGGGGTTAGGCTTAGGGTTAGCGTTACGGTTAGGGGTTAGGGGTTAGGGTTAGGGCTAAGGTTAGGGTTAGGGTTAGGGTTAGGGATAGGGCTAGGGTTAGGGTTAGGGTTAGGGTTACGGCTAGGGTTAGGGTTAGGGTTAGGGTTAGGGTTACGGCTAGGGTTAGGGTTAGGGTTAGGTTAGGCTTAGGGTTAGGAGTTAGGGTTAGGGTTTCTATTAGGTTAGTTTTAAGGGCTAAGGTTAGTTTTAGGGTTAAGGTTGGGTTAGGGTTAGGATTAGGGTTAGGGTACGACTTAGGGCTAGGGTTAGGGCTAGGGTTAGGGTTAGGGTTAGGGTTTAGGGTTATGGTTAGGGTTAGGGGTTAGGGGTTAGGGGTTAGGCTTAGGGTTAGCGTTACGGTTAGGGGTTAGGGGTTAGGGTTAGGGCTAAGGTTAGGGTTAGGGTTAGGGTTAGGGTTAGGGCTAGGGTTAGGGTTAGGGTTAGGGTTACGGCTAGGGTTAGGGTTAGGGTTAGGTTAGGCTTAGGGTTAGGAGTTAGGGTTAGGGTTTCTATTAGGTTAGTTTTAAGGGCTAAGGTTAGTTTTAGGGTTAAGGTTGGGTTAGGGTTAGGATTAGGGTTAGGGTACGACTTAGGGCTAGGGTTAGGGCTAGGGTTAGGGTTAGGGTTAGGGTTAGGGTTTAGGGTTATGGTTAGGGTTAGAGGTTAGGGGTTAGGGGTTAGGCTTAGGGTTAGCGTTACGGTTAGGGGTTAGGGGTTAGGGTTAGGGCTAAGGTTAGGGTTAGGGTTAGGGTTAGGGTTAGGGCTAGGGTTAGGGTTAGGGTTAGGGTTACGGCTAGGGTTAGGGTTAGGGTTAGGTTAGGCTTAGGGTTAGGAGTTAGGGTTAGGGTTTCTATTAGGTTAGTTTTAAGGGCTAAGGTTAGTTTTAGGGTTAAGGTTGGGTTAGGGTTAGGATTAGGGTTAGGGTACGACTTAGGGCTAGGGTTAGGGCTAGGGTTAGGGTTAGGGTTAGGGTTAGGGTTTAGGATTATGGTTAGGGTTAGGGGTTAGGGGTTAGGGGTTAGGCTTAGGGTTAGCGTTACGGTTAGGGGTTAGGGGTTAGGATTAGGGCTAAGGTTAGTGTTAGGGTTAGGGTACGACTTAGGGCTAGGGTTAGGGCTAGGGTTAGGGTTTAGGGTTATGGTTAGGGTTAGGGGTTAGGGGTTAGGGGTTAGGCTTAGGGTTAGCGTTACGGTTAGGGGTTAGGGGTTAGGGTTAGGGCTAAGGTTAGGGTTAGGGTTAGGGTTAGGGTTAGGGCTAGGGTTAGGGTTAGGGTTAGGGTTACGGCTAGGGTTAGGGTTAGGGTTAGGTTAGGCTTAGGGTTGGGAGTTAGGGTTAGGGTTTCTATTAGGTTAGTTTTAAGGGCTAAGGTTAGTTTTAGGGTTAAGGTTGGGTTAGGGTTAGGATTAGGGTTAGGGTACGACTTAGGGCTAGGGTTAGGGCTAGGGTTAGGGTTAGGGTTAGGGTTAGGGTTTAGGGTTATGGTTAGGGTTAGGGGTTAGGGGTTAGGGGTTAGGCTTAGGGTTAGCGTTACGGTTAGGGGTTAGGGGTTAGGGTTAGGGCTAAGGTTAGGGTTAGGGTTAGGGTTAGGGTTAGGGCTAGGGTTAGGGTTAGGGTTAGGGTTACGGCTAGGGTTAGGGTTAGGGTTAGGTTAGGCTTAGGGTTAGGAGTTAGGGTTAGGGTTTCTATTAGGTTAGTTTTAAGGGCTAAGGTTAGTTTTAGGGTTAAGGTTGGGTTAGGGTTAGGATTAGGGTTAGGGTACGACTTAGGGCTAGGGTTAGGGCTAGGGTTAGGGTTAGGGTTAGGGTTAGGGTTTAGGGTTATGGTTAGGGTTAGGGGTTAGGGGTTAGGGGTTAGGCTTAGGGTTAGCGTTACGGTTAGCGGTTAGGGGTTAGGGTTAGGGCTAAGGTTAGGGTTAGGGTTAGGGTTAGGGTTAGGGCTAGGGTTAGGGTTAGGGTTAGGGTTACGGCTAGGGTTAGGGTTAGGGTTAGGTTAGGCTTAGGGTTAGGAGTTAGGGTTAGGGTTTCTATTAGGTTAGTTTTAAGGGCTAAGGTTAGTTTTAGGGTTAAGGTTGGGTTAGGGTTAGGATTAGGGTTAGGGTACGACTTAGGGCTAGGGTTAGGGCTAGGGTTAGGGTTAGGGTTAGGGTTAGGGTTTAGGGTTATGGTTAGGGTTAGGGGTTAGGGGTTAGGGGTTAGGCTTAGGGTTAGCGTTACGGTTAGGGGTTAGGGGTTAGGGTTAGGGCTAAGGTTAGGGTTAGGGTTAGGGTTAGGGTTAGGGCTAGGGTTAGGGTTAGGGTTAGGGTTACGGCTAGGGTTAGGGTTAGGGTTAGGTTAGGCTTAGGGTTAGGAGTTAGGGTTAGGGTTTCTATTAGGTTAGTTTTAAGGGCTAAGGTTAGTTTTAGGGTTAAGGTTGGGTTAGGGTTAGGATTAGGGTTAGGGTACGACTTAGGGCTAGGGTTAGGGCTAGGGTTAGGGTTAGGGTTAGGGTTAGGGTTTAGGGTTATGGTTAGGGTTAGGGGTTAGGGGTTAGGGGTTAGGCTTAGGGTTAGCGTTACGGTTAGGGGTTAGGGGTTAGGGTTAGGGCTAAGGTTAGGGTTAGGGTTAGGGTTAGGGTTAGGGCTAGGGTTAGGGTTAGGGTTAGGGTTACGGCTAGGGTTAGGGTTAGGGTTAGGTTAGGCTTAGGGTTAGGAGTTAGGGTTAGGGTTTCTATTAGGTTAGTTTTAAGGGCTAAGGTTAGTTTTAGGGTTAAGGTTGGGTTAGGGTTAGGATTAGGGTTAGGGTACGACTTAGGGCTAGGGTTAGGGCTAGGGTTAGGGTTAGGGTTAGGGTTAGGGTTTAGGGTTATGGTTAGGGTTAGGGGTTAGGGGTTAGGGGTTAGGCTTAGGGTTAGCGTTACGGTTAGGGGTTAGGGGTTAGGGTTAGGGCTAAGGTTAGGGTTAGGGTTAGGGTTAGGGTTAGGGCTAGGGTTAGGGTTAGGGTTAGGGTTACGGCTAGGGTTAGGGTTAGGGTTAGGTTAGGCTTAGGGTTAGGAGTTAGGGTTAGGGTTTCTATTAGGTTAGTTTTAAGGGCTAAGGTTAGTTTTAGGGTTAAGGTTGGGTTAGGGTTAGGATTAGGGTTAGGGTACGACTTAGGGCTAGGGTTAGGGCTAGGGTTAGGGTTAGGGTTAGGGTTAGGGTTAGGGTTTAGGGTTATGGTTAGGGTTAGGGGTTAGGGGTTAGGGGTTAGGCTTAGGGTTAGCGTTACGGTTAGGGGTTAGGGGTTAGGGTTAGGGCTAAGGTTAGGGTTAGGGTTAGGGTTAGGGTTAGGGCTAGGGTTAGGGTTAGGGTTAGGGTTACGGCTAGGGTTAGGGTTAGGGTTAGGTTAGGCTTAGGGTTAGGAGTTAGGGTTAGGGTTTCTATTAGGTTAGTTTTAAGGGCTAAGGTTAGTTTTAGGGTTAAGGTTGGGTTAGGGTTAGGATTAGGGTTAGGGTACGACTTAGGGCTAGGGTTAGGGCTAGGGTTAGGGTTAGGGCTAGGGTTAGGGTTAGGGTTAGGGTTACGGCTAGGGTTAGGGTTAGGGTTAGGTTAGGCTTAGGGTTAGGAGTTAGGGTTAGGGTTTCTATTAGGTTAGTTTTAAGGGCTAAGGTTAGTTTTAGGGTTAAGGTTGGGTTAGGGTTAGGATTAGGGTTAGGGTACGACTTAGGGCTAGGGTTAGGGCTAGGGTTAGGGTTAGGGTTAGGGTTAGGGTTTAGGGTTATGGTTAGGGTTAGGGGTTAGGGGTTAGGGGTTAGGCTTAGGGTTAGCGTTACGGTTAGCGGTTAGGGGTTAGGGTTAGGGCTAAGGTTAGGGTTAGGGTTAGGGTTAGGGTTAGGGCTAGGGTTAGGGTTAGGGTTAGGGTTACTGCTAGGGTTAGGGTTAGGGTTAGGTTAGGCTTAGGGTTAGGAGTTAGGGTTAGGGTTTCTATTAGGTTAGTTTTAAGGGCTAAGGTTAGTTTTAGGGTTAAGGTTGGGTTAGGGTTAGGATTAGGGTTAGGGTACGACTTAGGGGGGTACGACTTAGGGCTAGGGTTAGGGCTAGGGTTAGGGTTAGGGTTAGGGTTTAGGGTTATGGTTAGGGTTAGGGGTTAGGGGTTAGGGGTTAGGCTTAGGGTTAGCGTTACGGTTAGGGGTTAGGGGTTAGGGTTAGGGCTAAGGTTAGGGTTAGGGTTAGGGTTAGGGTTAGGGCTAGGGTTAGGGTTAGGGTTAGGGTTACGGCTAGGGTTAGGGTTAGGTTTAGGTTAGGCTTAGGGTTAGGAGTTAGGGTTAGGGTTTCTATTAGGTTAGTTTTAAGGGCTAAGGTTAGTTTTAGGGTTAAGGTTGGGTTAGGGTTAGGATTAGGGTTAGGGTACGACTTAGGGCTAGGGTTAGGGCTAGGGTTAGGGTTAGGGTTAGGGTTAGGGTTTAGGGTTATGGTTAGGGTTAGGGGTTAGGGGTTAGGGGTTAGGCTTAGGGTTAGCGTTACGGTTAGGGTTAGGGGTTAGGGTTAGGGCTAAGGTTAGGGTTAGGGTTAGGGTTAGGGTTAGGGCTAGGGTTAGGGTTAGGGTTACGGCTAGGGTTAGGGTTAGGGTTAGGTTAGCCTTAGGGTTAGGAGTTAGGGTTAGGGTTTCTATTAGGTTAGTTTTAAGGGCTAAGGTTAGTTTTAGGGTTAAGGTTGGGTTAGGGTTAGGATTAGGGTTAGGGTACGACTTAGGGCTAGGGTTAGGGCTAGGGTTAGGGTTAGGGTTAGGGTTAGGGTTTAGGGTTATGGTTAGGGTTAGGGGTTAGGGGTTAGGGGTTAGGCTTAGGGTTAGCGTTACGGTTAGGGGTTAGGGGTTAGGGTTAGGGCTAAGGTTAGGGTTAGGGTTAGGGTTAGGGTTAGGGCTAGGGTTAGGGTTAGGGTTAGGGTTACGGCTAGGGTTAGGGTTAGGGTTAGGTTAGGCTTAGGGTTAGGAGTTAGGGTTAGGGTTTCTATTAGGTTAGTTTTAAGGGCTAAGGTTAGTTTTAGGGTTAAGGTTGGGTTAGGGTTAGGATTAGGGTTAGGGTACGACTTAGGGCTAGGGTTAGGGCTAGGGTTAGGGTTAGGGTTAGGGTTTAGGGTTATGGTTAGGGTTAGGGGTTAGGGGTTAGGGGTTAGGCTTAGGGTTAGCGTTACGGTTAGGGGTTAGGGGTTAGGGTTAGGGCTAAGGTTAGGGTTAGGGTTAGGGTTAGGGTTAGGGCTAGGGTTAGGGTTAGGGTTAGGGTTACAGCTAGGGTTAGGGTTAGGGTTAGGTTAGGCTTAGGGTTAGGAGTTAGGGTTAGGGTTTCTATTAGGTTAGTTTTAAGGGCTAAGGTTAGTTTTAGGGTTAAGGTTGGGTTAGGGTTAGGATTAGGGTTAGGGTACGACTTAGGGCTAGGGTTAGGGCTAGGGTTAGGGTTAGGGTTAGGGTTAGGGTTTAGGGTTATGGTTAGGGTTAGGGGTTAGGGGTTAGGGGTTAGGCTTAGGGTTAGCGTTACGGTTAGGGGTTAGGGGTTAGGGTTAGGGCTAAGGTTAGGGTTAGGGTTAGGGTTAGGGTTAGGGCTAGGGTTAGGGTTAGGGTTAGGGTTACGGCTAGGGTTAGGGTTAGGGTTAGGTTAGGCTTAGGGTTAGGAGTTAGGGTTAGGGTTTCTATTAGGTTAGTTTTAAGGGCTAAGGTTAGTTTTAGGGTTAAGGTTGGGTTAGGGTTAGGATTAGGGTTAGGGTACGACTTAGGGCTAGGGTTAGGGCTAGGGTTAGGGTTAGGGTTAGGGTTAGGGTTTAGGGTTATGGTTAGGGTTAGGGTTAGGGGTTAGGGGTTAGGCTTAGGGTTAGCGTTACGGTTAGGGGTTAGGGGTTAGGGTTAGGGCTAAGGTTAGGGTTAGGGTTAGGGTTACGGTTAGGGCTAGGGTTAGGGTTAGGGTTAGGGTTACGGCTAGGGTTAGGGTTAGGGTTAGGTTAGGCTTAGGGTTAGGAGTTAGGGTTAGGGTTTCTATTAGGTTAGTTTTAAGGGCTAAGGTTAGTTTTAGGGTTAAGGTTGGGTTAGGGTTAGGATTAGGGTTAGGGTACGACTTAGGGCTAGGGTTAGGGCTAGGGTTAGGGTTAGGGTTAGGGTTAGGGTTTAGGGTTATGGTTAGGGTTAGGGGTTAGGGGTTAGGGGTTAGGCTTAGGGTTAGCGTTACGGTTAGGGGTTAGGGGTTAGGGTTAGGGCTAAGGTTAGGGTTAGGGTTAGGGCTAGGGTTAGGGTTAGGGTTAGGGTTACGGCTAGGGTTAGGGTTAGGGTTAGGTTAGGCTTAGGGTTAGGAGTTAGGGTTAGGGTTTCTATTAGGTTAGTTTTAAGGGCTAAGGTTAGTTTTAGGGTTAAGGTTGGGTTAGGGTTAGGATTAGGGTTAGGGTACGACTTAGGGCTAGGGTTAGGGCTAGGGTTAGGGTTAGGGTTAGGGTTAGGGTTAGGGTTTAGGGTTATGGTTAGGGTTAGGGGTTAGGGGTTAGGGGTTAGGCTTAGGGTTAGCGTTACGGTTAGGGGTTAGGGGTTAGGGTTAGGGCTAAGGTTAGGGTTAGGGTTAGGGTTAGGGTTAGGGCTAGGGTTAGGGTTAGGGTTAGGGTTACGGCTAGGGTTAGGGTTAGGGTTAGGTTAGGCTTAGGGTTAGGAGTTAGGGTTAGGGTTTCTATTAGGTTAGTTTTAAGGGCTAAGGTTAGTTTTAGGGTTAAGGTTGGGTTAGGGTTAGGATTAGGGTTAGGGTACGACTTAGGGCTAGGGTTAGGGCTAGGGTTAGGGTTAGGGTTAGGGTTAGGGTTTAGGGTTATGGTTAGGGTTAGGGGTTAGGGGTTAGGGGTTAGGCTTAGGGTTAGCGTTACGGTTAGGGGTTAGGGGTTAGGGTTAGGGCTAAGGTTAGGGTTAGGGTTAGGGTTAGGGTTAGGGCTAGGGTTAGGGTTAGGGTTAGGGTTACGGCTAGGGTTAGGGTTAGGGTTAGGTTAGGCTTAGGGTTAGGAGTTAGGGTTAGGGTTTCTATTAGGTTAGTTTTAAGGGCTAAGGTTAGTTTTAGGGTTAAGGTTGGGTTAGGGTTAGGATTAGGGTTAGGGTACGACTTAGGGCTAGGGTTAGGGCTAGGGTTAGGGTTAGGGTTAGGGTTAGGGTTTAGGGTTATGGTTAGGGTTAGGGGTTAGGGGTTAGGGGTTAGGCTTAGGGTTAGCGTTACGGTTAGGGGTTAGGGGTTAGGGTTAGGGCTAAGGTTAGGGTTAGGGTTAGGGTTAGGGTTAGGGCTAGGGTTAGGGTTAGGGTTAGGGTTACGGCTAGGGTTAGGGTTAGGGTTAGGTTAGGCTTAGGGTTAGGAGTTAGGGTTAGGGTTTCTATTAGTTTAGTTTTAAGGGCTAAGGTTAGTTTTAGGGTTAAGGTTGGGTTAGGGTTAGGATTAGGGTTAGGGTACGACTTAGGGCTAGGGTTAGGGCTAGGGTTAGGGTTAGGGTTAGGGTTAGGGTTTAGGGTTATGGTTAGGGTTAGGGGTTAGGGGTTAGGGGTTAGGGTTAGGGTTAGGGCTAGGGTTAGGGGTTAGGGGTTAGGGTTAGGGCTAAGGTTAGGGTTAGGGTTAGGGTTAGGGTTAGGGCTAGGGTTAGGGTTAGGGTTAGGGTTACGGCTAGGGTTAGGGTTAGGGTTAGGTTAGGCTTAGGGTTAGGAGTTAGGGTTAGGGTTTCTATTAGGTTAGTTTTAAGGGCTAAGGTTAGTTTTAGGGTTAAGGTTGGGTTAGGGTTAGGATTAGGGTTAGGGTACGACTTAGGGCTAGGGTTAGGGCTAGGGTTAGGGTTAGGGTTAGGGTTAGGGTTTAGGGTTATGGTTAGGGTTAGGGGTTAGGGGTTAGGGGTTAGGCTTAGGGTTAGCGTTACGGTTAGGGGTTAGGGGTTAGGGTTAGGGCTAAGGTTAGGGTTAGGGTTAGGGTTAGGGTTAGGGCTAGGGTTAGGGTTAGGGTTAGGGTTACGGCTAGGGTTAGGGTTAGGGTTAGGTTAGGCTTAGGGTTAGGAGTTAGGGTTAGGGTTTCTATTAGGTTAGTTTTAAGGGCTAAGGTTAGTTTTAGGGTTAAGGTTGGGTTAGGGTTAGGATTAGGGTTAGGGTACGACTTAGGGCTAGGGTTAGGGCTAGGGTTAGGGTTAGGGTTAGGGTTAGGGTTTAGGGTTATGGTTAGGGTTAGGGGTTAGGGGTTAGGGGTTAGGCTTAGGGTTAGCGTTACGGTTAGGGGTTAGGGGTTAGGGTTAGGGCTAAGGTTAGGGTTAGGGTTAGGGCTAGGGTTAGGGTTAGGGTTAGGGTTACGGCTAGGGTTAGGGTTAGGGTTAGGTTAGGCTTAGGGTTAGGAGTTAGGGTTAGGGTTTCTATTAGGTTAGTTTTAAGGGCTAAGGTTAGTTTTAGGGTTAAGGTTGGGTTAGGGTTAGGATTAGGGTTAGGGTACGACTTAGGGCTAGGGTTAGGGCTAGGGTTAGGGTTAGGGTTAGGGTTAGGGTTAGGGTTTAGGGTTATGGTTAGGGTTAGGGGTTAGGGGTTAGGGGTTAGGCTTAGGGTTAGCGTTACGGTTAGGGTTAGGGGTTAGGGTTAGGGCTAAGGTTAGGGTTAGGGTTAGGGTTAGGGTTAGGGCTAGGGTTAGGGTTAGGGTTAGGGTTACGGCTAGGGTTAGGGTTAGGGTTAGGTTAGGCTTAGGGTTAGGAGTTAGGGTTAGGGTTTCTATTAGGTTAGTTTTAAGGGCTAAGGTTAGTTTTAGGGTTAAGGTTGGGTTAGGGTTAGGATTAGGGTTAGGGTACGACTTAGGGCTAGGGTTAGGGCTAGGGTTAGGGTTAGGGTTAGGGTTAGGGTTTAGGGTTATGGTTAGGGTTAGGGGTTAGGGGTTAGGGGTTAGGCTTAGGGTTAGCGTTACGGTTAGGGGTTAGGGGTTAGGGTTAGGGCTAAGGTTAGGGTTAGGGTTAGGGTTAGGGTTAGGGCTAGGGTTAGGGTTAGGGTTAGGGTTACGGCTAGGGTTAGGGTTAGGGTTAGGTTAGGCTTAGGGTTAGGAGTTAGGGTTAGGGTTTCTATTAGGTTAGTTTTAAGGGCTAAGGTTAGTTTTAGGGTTAAGGTTGGGTTAGGGTTAGGATTAGGGTTAGGGTACGACTTAGGGCTAGGGTTAGGGCTAGGGTTAGGGTTAGGGTTAGGGTTAGGGTTTAGGGTTATGGTTAGGGTTAGGGGTTAGGGGTTAGGGGTTAGGCTTAGGGTTAGCGTTACGGTTAGGGGTTAGGGGTTAGGGTTAGGGCTAAGGTTAGGGTTAGGGTTAGGGTTAGGGTTAGGGCTAGGGTTAGGGTTAGGGTTAGGGTTACGGCTAGGGTTAGGGTTAGGGTTAGGTTAGGCTTAGGGTTAGGAGTTAGGGTTAGGGTTTCTATTAGTTTAGTTTTAAGGGCTAAGGTTAGTTTTAGGGTTAAGGTTGGGTTAGGGTTAGGATTAGGGTTAGGGTACGACTTAGGGCTAGGGTTAGGGCTAGGGTTAGGGTTAGGGTTAGGGTTAGGGTTTAGGGTTATGGTTAGGGTTAGGGGTTAGGGGTTAGGGGTTAGGCTTAGGGTTAGCGTTACGGTTAGGGGTTAGGGGTTAGGGTTAGGGCTAAGGTTAGGGTTAGGGTTAGGGTTAGGGTTAGGGCTAGGGTTAGGGTTAGGGTTAGGGTTACGGCTAGGGTTAGGGTTAGGGTTAGGTTAGGCTTAGGGTTAGGAGTTAGGGTTAGGGTTTCTATTAGGTTAGTTTTAAGGGCTAAGGTTAGTTTTAGGGTTAAGGTTGGGTTAGGGTTAGGATTAGGGTTAGGGTACGACTTAGGGCTAGGGTTAGGGCTAGGGTTAGGGTTAGGGTTAGGGTTAGGGTTTAGGGTTATGGTTAGGGTTAGGGGTTAGGGGTTAGGGGTTAGGCTTAGGGTTAGCGTTACGGTTAGGGGTTAGGGGTTAGGGTTAGGGCTAAGGTTAGGGTTAGGGTTAGGGTTAGGGTTAGGGCTAGGGTTAGGGTTAGGGTTAGGGTTACGGCTAGGGTTAGGGTTAGGGTTAGGTTAGGCTTAGGGTTAGGAGTTAGGGTTAGGGTTTCTATTAGGTTAGTTTTAAGGGCTAAGGTTAGTTTTAGGGTTAAGGTTGGGTTAGGGTTAGGATTAGGGTTAGGGTACGACTTAGGGCTAGGGTTAGGGCTAGGGTTAGGGTTAGGGTTAGGGTTAGGGTTTAGGGTTATGGTTAGGGTTAGGGGTTAGGGGTTAGGGGTTAGGCTTAGGGTTAGCGTTACGGTTAGGGGTTAGGGGTTAGGGTTAGGGCTAAGGTTAGGGTTAGGGTTAGGGTTAGGGTTAGGGCTAGGGTTAGGGTTAGGGTTAGGGTTACGGCTAGGGTTAGGGTTAGGGTTAGGTTAGGCTTAGGGTTAGGAGTTAGGGTTAGGGTTTCTATTAGGTTAGTTTTAAGGGCTAAGGTTAGTTTTAGGGTTAAGGTTGGGTTAGGGTTAGGATTAGGGTTAGGGTACGACTTAGGGCTAGGGTTAGGGCTAGGGTTAGGGTTAGGGTTAGGGTTAGGGTTTAGGGTTATGGTTAGGGTTAGGGGTTAGGGGTTAGGGGTTAGGCTTAGGGTTAGCGTTACGGTTAGGGGTTAGGGGTTAGGGTTAGGGCTAAGGTTAGGGTTAGGGTTAGGGTTAGGGTTAGGGCTAGGGTTAGGGTTAGGGTTAGGGTTACGGCTAGGGTTAGGGTTAGGGTTAGGTTAGGCTTAGGGTTAGGAGTTAGGGTTAGGGTTTCTATTAGGTTAGTTTTAAGGGCTAAGGTTAGTTTTAGGGTTAAGGTTGGGTTAGGGTTAGGATTAGGGTTAGGGTACGACTTAGGGCTAGGGTTAGGGCTAGGGTTAGGGTTAGGGTTAGGGTTAGGGTTTAGGGTTATGGTTAGGGTTAGGGGTTAGGGGTTAGGGGTTAGGCTTAGGGTTAGCGTTACGGTTAGGGGTTAGGGGTTAGGGTTAGGGCTAAGGTTAGGGTTAGGGTTAGGGTTAGGGTTAGGGCTAGGGTTAGGGTTAGGGTTAGGGTTACGGCTAGGGTTAGGGTTAGGGTTAGGTTAGGCTTAGGGTTAGGAGTTAGGGTTAGGGTTTCTATTAGGTTAGTTTTAAGGGCTAAGGTTAGTTTTAGGGTTAAGGTTGGGTTAGGGTTAGGATTAGGGTTAGGGTACGACTTAGGGCTAGGGTTAGGGCTAGGGTTAGGGTTAGGGTTAGGGTTAGGGTTTAGGGTTATGGTTAGGGTTAGGGGTTAGGGGTTAGGGGTTAGGCTTAGGGTTAGCGTTACGGTTAGGGGTTAGGGGTTAGGGTTAGGGCTAAGGTTAGGGTTAGGGTTAGGGTTAGGGTTAGGGCTAGGGTTAGGGTTAGGGTTAGGGTTACGGCTAGGGTTAGGGTTAGGGTTAGGTTAGGCTTAGGGTTAGGAGTTAGGGTTAGGGTTTCTATTAGGTTAGTTTTAAGGGCTAAGGTTAGTTTTAGGGTTAAGGTTGGGTTAGGGTTAGGATTAGGGTTAGGGTACGACTTAGGGCTAGGGTTAGGGCTAGGGTTAGGGTTAGGGTTAGGGTTAGGGTTTAGGGTTATGGTTAGGGTTAGGGGTTAGGGGTTAGGGGTTAGGCTTAGGGTTAGCGTTACGGTTAGGGGTTAGGGGTTAGGGTTAGGGCTAAGGTTAGGGTTAGGGTTAGGGTTAGGGTTAGGGCTAGGGTTAGGGTTAGGGTTAGGGTTACGGCTAGGGTTAGGGTTAGGGTTAGGTTAGGCTTAGGGTTAGGAGTTAGGGTTAGGGTTTCTATTAGGTTAGTTTTAAGGGCTAAGGTTAGTTTTAGGGTTAAGGTTGGGTTAGGGTTAGGATTAGGGTTAGGGTACGACTTAGGGCTAGGGTTAGGGCTAGGGTTAGGGTTAGGGTTAGGGTTAGGGTTTAGGGTTATGGTTAGGGTTAGGGGTTAGGGGTTAGGGGTTAGGCTTAGGGTTAGCGTTACGGTTAGGGGTTAGGGGTTAGGGTTAGGGCTAAGGTTAGGGTTAGGGTTAGGGTTAGGGTTTAGGGTTATGGTTAGGGTTAGGGGTTAGGGGTTAGGGGTTAGGCTTAGGGTTAGCGTTACGGTTAGGGGTTAGGGGTTAGGGTTAGGGCTAAGGTTAGGGTTAGGGTTAGGGTTAGGGTTAGGGCTAGGGTTAGGGTTAGGGTTAGGGTTACGGCTAGGGTTAGGGTTAGGGTTAGGTTAGGCTTAGGGTTAGGAGTTAGGGTTAGGGTTTCTATTAGGTTAGTTTTAAGGGCTAAGGTTAGTTTTAGGGTTAAGGTTGGGTTAGGGTTAGGATTAGGGTTAGGGTACGACTTAGGGCTAGGGTTAGGGCTAGGGTTAGGGTTAGGGTTAGGGTTAGGGTTTAGGGTTATGGTTAGGGTTAGGGGTTAGGGGTTAGGCTTAGGGTTAGCGTTACGGTTAGGGGTTAGGGGTTAGGGTTAGGGCTAAGGTTAGGGTTAGGGTTAGGGTTAGGGTTAGGGCTAGGGTTAGGGTTAGGGTTAGGGTTACGGCTAGGGTTAGGGTTAGGGTTAGGTTAGGCTTAGGGTTAGGAGTTAGGGTTAGGGTTTCTATTAGGTTAGTTTTAAGGGCTAAGGTTAGTTTTAGGGTTAAGGTTGGGTTAGGGTTAGGATTAGGGTTAGGGTACGACTTAGGGCTAGGGTTAGGGCTAGGGTTAGGGTTAGGGTTAGGGTTAGGGTTTAGGGTTATGGTTAGGGTTAGGGGTTAGGGGTTAGGGGTTAGGCTTAGGGTTAGCGTTACGGTTAGGGGTTAGGGGTTAGGGTTAGGGCTAAGGTTAGGGTTAGGGTTAGGGTTAGGGTTAGGGCTAGGGTTAGGGTTAGGGTTACGGCTAGGGTTAGGGTTAGGGTTAGGTTAGGCTTAGGGTTAGGAGTTAGGGTTAGGGTTTCTATTAGGTTAGTTTTAAGGGCTAAGGTTAGTTTTAGGGTTAAGGTTGGGTTAGGGTTAGGATTAGGGTTAGGGTACGACTTAGGGCTAGGGTTAGGGCTAGGGTTAGGGTTAGGGTTAGGGTTAGGGTTTAGGGTTATGGTTAGGGTTAGGGGTTAGGGGTTAGGGGTTAGGCTTAGGGTTAGCGTTACGGTTAGGGGTTAGGGGTTAGGGTTAGGGCTAAGGTTAGGGTTAGGGTTAGGGTTAGGGTTAGGGCTAGGGTTAGGGTTAGGGTTAGGGTTACGGCTAGGGTTAGGGTTAGGGTTAGGTTAGGCTTAGGGTTAGGAGTTAGGGTTAGGGTTTCTATTAGGTTAGTTTTAAGGGCTAAGGTTAGTTTTAGGGTTAAGGTTGGGTTAGGGTTAGGATTAGGGTTAGGGTACGACTTAGGGCTAGGGTTAGGGCTAGGGTTAGGGTTAGGGTTAGGGTTAGGGTTTAGGGTTATGGTTAGGGTTAGGGGTTAGGGGTTAGGGGTTAGGCTTAGGGTTAGCGTTACGGTTAGGGGTTAGGGGTTAGGGTTAGGGCTAAGGTTAGGGTTAGGGTTAGGGTTAGGGTTAGGGCTAGGGTTAGGGTTAGGGTTAGGGTTACGGCTAGGGTTAGGGTTAGGGTTAGGTTAGGCTTAGGGTTAGGAGTTAGGGTTAGGGTTTCTATTAGGTTAGTTTTAAGGGCTAAGGTTAGTTTTAGGGTTAAGGTTGGGTTAGGGTTAGGGTACGACTTAGGGCTAGGGTTAGGGCTAGGGTTAGGGTTAGGGTTAGGGTTAGGGTTTAGGGTTATGGTTAGGGTTAGGGGTTAGGGGTTAGGGGTTAGGCTTAGGGTTAGCGTTACGGTTAGGGGTTAGGGGTTAGGGTTAGGGCTAAGGTTAGGGTTAGGGTTAGGGTTAGGGTTAGGGCTAGGGTTAGGGTTAGGGTTAGGGTTACGGCTAGGGTTAGGGTTAGGGTTAGGTTAGGCTTAGGGTTAGGAGTTAGGGTTAGGGTTTCTATTAGGTTAGTTTTAAGGGCTAAGGTTAGTTTTAGGGTTAAGGTTGGGTTAGGGTTAGGATTAGGGTTAGGGTACGACTTAGGGCTAGGGTTAGGGCTAGGGTTAGGGTTAGGGTTAGGGTTAGGGTTTAGGGTTATGGTTAGGGTTAGGGTTTAGGGGTTAGGGGTTAGGCTTAGGGTTAGCGTTACGGTTAGGGGTTAGGGGTTAGGGTTAGGGCTAAGGTTAGGGTTAGGGTTAGGGTTAGGGTTACGGCTAGGGTTAGGGTTAGGGTTAGGGTTACGGCTAGGGTTAGGGTTAGGGTTAGGTTAGGCTTAGGGTTAGGAGTTAGGGTTAGGGTTTCTATTAGGTTAGTTTTAAGGGCTAAGGTTAGTTTTAGGGTTAAGGTTGGGTTAGGGTTAGGATTAGGGTACGACTTAGGGCTAGGGTTAGGGCTAGGGTTAGGGTTAGGGTTAGGGTTAGGGTTTAGGGTTATGGTTAGGGTTAGGGGTTAGGGGTTAGGGGTTAGGCTTAGGGTTAGCGTTACGGTTAGGGGTTAGGGGTTAGGGTTAGGGCTAAGGTTAGGGTTAGGGTTAGGGTTAGGGTTAGGGCTAGGGTTAGGGTTAGGGTTAGGGTTACGGCTAGGGTTAGGGTTAGGGTTAGGTTAGGCTTAGGGTTAGGAGTTAGGGTTAGGGTTTCTATTAGGTTAGTTTTAAGGGCTAAGGTTAGTTTTAGGCTTAAGGTTGGGTTAGGGTTAGGATTAGGGTTAGGGTACGACTTAGGGCTAGGGTTAGGGCTAGGGTTAGGGTTAGGGTTAGGGTTAGGGTTTAGGGTTATGGTTAGGGTTAGGGGTTAGGGGTTAGGGGTTAGGCTTAGGGTTAGCGTTACGGTTAGGGGTTAGGGGTTAGGGTTAGGGCTAAGGTTAGGGTTAGGGTTAGGGTTAGGGTTAGGGCTAGGGTTAGGGTTAGGGTTAGGGTTACGGCTAGGGTTAGGGTTAGGGTTAGGTTAGGCTTAGGGTTAGGAGTTAGGGTTAGGGTTTCTATTAGGTTAGTTTTAAGGGCTAAGGTTAGTTTTAGGGTTAACGTTGGGTTAGGGTTAGGATTAGGGTTAGGGTACGACTTAGGGCTAGGGTTAGGGTTAGGGCTAGGGTTAGGGTTAGGGTTAGGGTTACGGCTAGGGTTAGGGTTAGGGTTAGGTTAGGCTTAGGGTTAGGAGTTAGGGTTAGGGTTTCTATTAGATTAGTTTTAAGGGCTAAGGTTAGTTTTAGGGTTAAGGTTGGGTTAGGGTTAGGATTAGGGTTAGGGTACGACTTAGGGCTAGGGTTAGGGCTAGGGTTAGGGTTAGGGTTAGGGTTAGGGTTTAGGGTTATGGTTAGGGTTAGGGGTTAGGGGTTAGGGGTTAGGCTTAGGGTTAGCGTTACGGTTAGGGGTTAGGGGTTAGGGTTAGGGCTAAGGTTACGGTTAGGGTTAGGGTTAGGGTTAGGGCTAGGGTTAGGGTTAGGGTTAGGGTTACGGCTAGGGTTAGGGTTAGGGTTAGGTTAGGCTTAGGGTTAGGAGTTAGGGTTAGGGTTTCTATTAGGTTAGTTTTAAGGGCTAAGGTTAGTTTTAGGGTTAAGGTTGGGTTAGGGTTAGGGTACGACTTAGGGCTAGGGTTAGGGCTAGGGTTAGGGTTAGGGTTAGGGTTAGGGTTTAGGGTTATGGTTAGGGTTAGGGGTTAGGGGTTAGGGGTTAGGCTTAGGGTTAGCGTTACGGTTAGGGGTTAGGGGTTAGGGTTAGGGCTAAGGTTAGGGTTAGGGTTAGGGTTAGGGTTAGGGCTAGGGTTAGGGTTAGGGTTAGGGTTACGGCTAGGGTTAGGGTTAGGGTTAGGTTAGGCTTAGGGTTAGGAGTTAGGGTTAGGGTTTCTATTAGGTTAGTTTTAAGGGCTAAGGTTAGTTTTAGGGTTAAGGTTGGGTTAGGGTTAGGATTAGGGTACGACTTAGGGCTAGGGTTAGGGCTAGGGTTAGGGTTAGGGTTAGGGTTAGGGTTTAGGGTTATGGTTAGGGTTAGGGGTTAGGGGTTAGGGGTTAGGCTTAGGGTTAGCGTTACGGTTAGGGGTTAGGGGTTAGGGTTAGGGCTAAGGTTAGGGTTAGGGTTAGGGTTAGGGTTAGGGCTAGGGTTAGGGTTAGGGTTAGGGTTACGGCTAGGGTTAGGGTTAGGGTTAGGTTAGGCTTAGGGTTAGGAGTTAGGGTTAGGGTTTCTATTAGGTTAGTTTTAAGGGCTAAGGTTAGTTTTAGGCTTAAGGTTGGGTTAGGGTTAGGATTAGGGTTAGGGTACGACTTAGGGCTAGGGTTAGGGCTAGGGTTAGGGTTAGGGTTAGGGTTAGGGTTTAGGGTTATGGTTAGGGTTAGGGGTTAGGGGTTAGGGGTTAGGCTTAGGGTTAGCGTTACGGTTAGGGGTTAGGGGTTAGGGTTAGGGCTAAGGTTAGGGTTAGGGTTAGGGTTAGGGTTAGGGCTAGGGTTAGGGTTAGGGTTAGGGTTACGGCTAGGGTTAGGGTTAGGGTTAGGTTAGGCTTAGGGTTAGGAGTTAGGGTTAGGGTTTCTATTAGGTTAGTTTTAAGGGCTAAGGTTAGTTTTAGGGTTAAGGTTGGGTTAGGGTTAGGATTAGGGTTAGGGTACGACTTAGGGCTAGGGTTAGGGTTAGGGCTAGGGTTAGGGTTAGGGTTAGGGTTACGGCTAGGGTTAGGGTTAGGTTAGGCTTAGGGTTAGGAGTTAGGGTTAGGGTTTCTATTAGGTTAGTTTTAAGGGCTAAGGTTAGTTTTAGGGTTAAGGTTGGGTTAGGGTTAGGATTAGGGTTAGGGTACGACTTAGGGCTAGGGTTAGGGCTAGGGTTAGGGTTAGGGTTAGGGTTAGGGTTTAGGGTTATGGTTAGGGTTAGGGGTTAGGGGTTAGGGGTTAGGCTTAGGGTTAGCGTTACGGTTAGGGGTTAGGGGTTAGGGTTAGGGCTAAGGTTAGGGTTAGGGTTAGGGTTAGGGTTAGGGCTAGGGTTAGGGTTAGGGTTAGGGTTACGGCTAGGGTTAGGGTTAGGGTTAGGTTAGGCTTAGGGTTAGGAGTTAGGGTTAGGGTTTCTATTAGGTTAGTTTTAAGGGCTAAGGTTAGTTTTAGGGTTAAGGTTGGGTTAGGGTTAGGGTACGACTTAGGGCTAGGGTTAGGGCTAGGGTTAGGGTTAGGGTTAGGGTTAGGGTTTAGGGTTATGGTTAGGGTTAGGGGTTAGGGGTTAGGGGTTAGGCTTAGGGTTAGCGTTACGGTTAGGGGTTAGGGGTTAGGGTTAGGGCTAAGGTTAGGGTTAGGGTTAGGGTTAGGGTTAGGGCTAGGGTTAGGGTTAGGGTTAGGGTTACGGCTAGGGTTAGGGTTAGGGTTAGGTTAGGCTTAGGGTTAGGAGTTAGGGTTAGGGTTTCTATTAGGTTAGTTTTAAGGGCTAAGGTTAGTTTTAGGGTTAAGGTTGGGTTAGGGTTAGGATTAGGGTTAGGGTACGACTTAGGGCTAGGGTTAGGGCTAGGGTTAGGGTTAGGGTTAGGGTTAGGGTTTAGGGTTATGGTTAGGGTTAGGGTTTAGGGGTTAGGGGTTAGGCTTAGGGTTAGCGTTACGGTTAGGGGTTAGGGGTTAGGGTTAGGGCTAAGGTTAGGGTTAGGGTTAGGGTTAGGGTTACGGCTAGGGTTAGGGTTAGGGTTAGGGTTACGGCTAGGGTTAGGGTTAGGGTTAGGTTAGGCTTAGGGTTAGGAGTTAGGGTTAGGGTTTCTATTAGGTTAGTTTTAAGGGCTAAGGTTAGTTTTAGGGTTAAGGTTGGGTTAGGGTTAGGATTAGGGTACGACTTAGGGCTAGGGTTAGGGCTAGGGTTAGGGTTAGGGTTAGGGTTAGGGTTTAGGGTTATGGTTAGGGTTAGGGGTTAGGGGTTAGGGGTTAGGCTTAGGGTTAGCGTTACGGTTAGGGGTTAGGGGTTAGGGTTAGGGCTAAGGTTAGGGTTAGGGTTAGGGTTAGGGTTAGGGCTAGGGTTAGGGTTAGGGTTAGGGTTACGGCTAGGGTTAGGGTTAGGGTTAGGTTAGGCTTAGGGTTAGGAGTTAGGGTTAGGGTTTCTATTAGGTTAGTTTTAAGGGCTAAGGTTAGTTTTAGGGTTAAGGTTGGGTTAGGGTTAGGATTAGGGTTAGGGTACGACTTAGGGCTAGGGTTAGGGCTAGGGTTAGGGTTAGGGTTAGGGTTAGGGTTTAGGGTTATGGTTAGGGTTAGGGGTTAGGGGTTAGGGGTTAGGCTTAGGGTTAGCGTTACGGTTAGGGGTTAGGGGTTAGGGTTAGGGCTAAGGTTAGGGTTAGGGTTAGGGTTAGGGTTAGGGCTAGGGTTAGGGTTAGGGTTAGGGTTACGGCTAGGGTTAGGGTTAGGGTTAGGTTAGGCTTAGGGTTAGGAGTTAGGGTTAGGGTTTCTATTAGGTTAGTTTTAAGGGCTAAGGTTAGTTTTAGGGTTAACGTTGGGTTAGGGTTAGGATTAGGGTTAGGGTACGACTTAGGGCTAGGGTTAGGGTTAGGGCTAGGGTTAGGGTTAGGGTTAGGGTTACGGCTAGGGTTAGGGTTAGGGTTAGGTTAGGCTTAGGGTTAGGAGTTAGGGTTAGGGTTTCTATTAGTTTAGTTTTAAGGGCTAAGGTTAGTTTTAGGGTTAAGGTTGGGTTAGGGTTAGGATTAGGGTTAGGGTACGACTTAGGGCTAGGGTTAGGGCTAGGGTTAGGGTTAGGGTTAGGGTTAGGGTTTAGGGTTATGGTTAGGGTTAGGGGTTAGGGGTTAGGGGTTAGGCTTAGGGTTAGCGTTACGGTTAGGGGTTAGGGGTTAGGGTTAGGGCTAAGGTTAGGGTTAGGGTTAGGGTTAGGGTTAGGGCTAGGGTTAGGGTTAGGGTTAGGGTTACGGCTAGGGTTAGGGTTAGGGTTAGGTTAGGCTTAGGGTTAGGAGTTAGGGTTAGGGTTTCTATTAGGTTAGTTTTAAGGGCTAAGGTTAGTTTTAGGGTTAAGGTTGGGTTAGGGTTAGGATTAGGGTTAGGGTACGACTTAGGGCTAGGGTTAGGGCTAGGGTTAGGGTTAGGGTTAGGGTTAGGGTTTAGGGTTATGGTTAGGGTTAGGGTTTAGGGGTTAGGGGTTAGGCTTAGGGTTAGCGTTACGGTTAGGGGTTAGGGGTTAGGGTTAGGGCTAAGGTTAGGGTTAGGGTTAGGGTTAGGGTTAGGGCTAGGGTTAGGGTTAGGGTTAGGGTTACGGCTAGGGTTAGGGTTAGGGTTAGGTTAGGCTTAGGGTTAGGAGTTAGGGTTAGGGTTTCTATTAGGTTAGTTTTAAGGGCTAAGGTTAGTTTTAGGGTTAAGGTTGGGTTAGGGTTAGGATTAGGGTACGACTTAGGGCTAGGGTTAGGGCTAGGGTTAGGGTTAGGGTTAGGGTTAGGGTTTAGGGTTTTGGTTAGGGTTAGGGGTTAGGGGTTAGGGGTTAGGCTTAGGGTTAGCGTTACGGTTAGGGGTTAGGGGTTAGGGTTAGGGCTAAGGTTAGGGTTAGGGTTAGGGTTAGGGTTAGGGCTAGGGTTAGGGTTAGGGTTAGGGTTACGGCTAGGGTTAGGGTTAGGGTTAGGTTAGGCTTAGGGTTAGGAGTTAGGGTTAGGGTTTCTATTAGGTTAGTTTTAAGGGCTAAGGTTAGTTTTAGGCTTAAGGTTGGGTTAGGGTTAGGATTAGGGTTAGGGTACGACTTAGGGCTAGGGTTAGGGCTAGGGTTAGGGTTAGGGTTAGGGTTAGGGTTTAGGGTTATGGTTAGGGTTAGGGGTTAGGGGTTAGGGGTTAGGCTTAGGGTTAGCGTTACGGTTAGGGGTTAGGGGTTAGGGTTAGGGCTAAGGTTAGGGTTAGGGTTAGGGTTAGGGTTAGGGCTAGGGTTAGGGTTAGGGTTAGGGTTACGGCTAGGGTTAGGGTTAGGGTTAGGTTAGGCTTAGGGTTAGGAGTTAGGGTTAGGGTTTCTATTAGGTTAGTTTTAAGGGCTAAGGTTAGTTTTAGGGTTAAGGTTGGGTTAGGGTTAGGATTAGGGTTAGGGTACGACTTAGGGCTAGGGTTAGGGTTAGGGCTAGGGTTAGGGTTAGGGTTAGGGTTACGGCTAGGGTTAGGGTTAGGTTAGGCTTAGGGTTAGGAGTTAGGGTTAGGGTTTCTATTAGGTTAGTTTTAAGGGCTAAGGTTAGTTTTAGGGTTAAGGTTGGGTTAGGGTTAGGATTAGGGTTAGGGTACGACTTAGGGCTAGGGTTAGGGCTAGGGTTAGGGTTAGGGTTAGGGTTAGGGTTTAGGGTTATGGTTAGGGTTAGGGGTTAGGGGTTAGGGGTTAGGCTTAGGGTTAGCGTTACGGTTAGGGGTTAGGGGTTAGGGTTAGGGCTAAGGTTAGGGTTAGGGTTAGGGTTAGGGTTAGGGCTAGGGTTAGGGTTAGGGTTAGGGTTACGGCTAGGGTTAGGGTTAGGGTTAGGTTAGGCTTAGGGTTAGGAGTTAGGGTTAGGGTTTCTATTAGGTTAGTTTTAAGGGCTAAGGTTAGTTTTAGGGTTAAGGTTGGGTTAGGGTTAGGATTAGGGTTAGGGTACGACTTAGGGCTAGGGTTAGGGCTAGGGTTAGGGTTAGGGTTAGGGTTAGGGTTTAGGGTTATGGTTAGGGTTAGGGGTTAGGGGTTAGGGGTTAGGCTTAGGGTTAGCGTTACGGTTAGGGGTTAGGGGTTAGGGTTAGGGCTAAGGTTAGGGTTAGGGTTAGGGTTAGGGTTAGGGCTAGGGTTAGGGTTAGGGTTAGGGTTACGGCTAGGGTTAGGGTTAGGGTTAGGTTAGGCTTAGGGTTAGGAGTTAGGGTTAGGGTTTCTATTAGGTTAGTTTTAAGGGCTAAGGTTAGTTTTAGGGTTAAGGTTGGGTTAGGGTTAGGATTAGGGTTAGGGTACGACTTAGGGCTAGGGTTAGGGCTAGGGTTAGGGTTAGGGTTAGGGTTAGGGTTTAGGGTTATGGTTAGGGTTAGGGGTTAGGGGTTAGGGGTTAGGCTTAGGGTTAGCGTTACGGTTAGGGGTTAGGGGTTAGGGTTAGGGCTAAGGTTAGGGTTAGGGTTAGGGTTAGGTTTAGGGCTAGGGTTAGGGTTAGGGTTAGGGTTACGGCTAGGGTTAGGGTTAGGGTTAGGTTAGGCTTAGGGTTAGGAGTTAGGGTTAGGGTTTCTATTAGGTTAGTTTTAAGGGCTAAGGTTAGTTTTAGGGTTAAGGTTGGGTTAGGGTTAGGATTAGGGTTAGGGTACGACTTAGGGCTAGGGTTAGGGCTAGGGTTAGGGTTAGGGGTAGGGTTAGGGTTTAGGGTTATGGTTAGGGTTAGGGGTTAGGGGTTAGGGGTTAGGCTTAGGGTTAGCGTTACGGTTAGGGGTTAGGGGTTAGGGTTAGGGCTAAGGTTAGGGTTAGGGTTAGGGTTAGGGTTAGGGCTAGGGTTAGGGTTAGGGTTAGGGTTACGGCTAGGGTTAGGGTTAGGGTTAGGTTAGGCTTAGGGTTAGGAGTTAGGGTTAGGGTTTCTATTAGGTTAGTTTTAAGGGCTAAGGTTAGTTTTAGGGTTAAGGTTGGGTTAGGGTTAGGGTACGACTTAGGGCTAGGGTTAGGGCTAGGGTTAGGGTTAGGGTTAGGGTTAGGGTTTAGGGTTATGGTTAGGGTTAGGGGTTAGGGGTTAGGGGTTAGGCTTAGGGTTAGCGTTACGGTTAGGGGTTAGGGGTTAGGGTTAGGGCTAAGGTTAGGGTTAGGGTTAGGGTTAGGGTTAGGGCTAGGGTTAGGGTTAGGGTTAGGGTTACGGCTAGGGTTAGGGTTAGGGTTAGGTTAGGCTTAGGGTTAGGAGTTAGGGTTAGGGTTTCTATTAGGTTAGTTTTAAGGGCTAAGGTTAGTTTTAGGGTTAAGGTTGGGTTAGGGTTAGGATTAGGGTTAGGGTACGACTTAGGGCTAGGGTTAGGGCTAGGGTTAGGGTTAGGGTTAGGGTTAGGGTTTAGGGTTATGGTTAGGGTTAGGGGTTAGGGGTTAGGGGTTAGGCTTAGGGTTAGCGTTACGGTTAGGGGTTAGGGGTTAGGGTTAGGGCTAAGGTTAGGGTTAGGGTTAGGGTTAGGGTTAGGGCTAGGGTTAGGGTTAGGGTTAGGGTTACGGCTAGGGTTAGGGTTAGGGTTAGGTTAGGCTTAGGGTTAGGAGTTAGGGTTAGGGTTTCTATTAGGTTAGTTTTAAGGGCTAAGGTTAGTTTTAGGGTTAAGGTTGGGTTAGGGTTAGGATTAGGGTTAGGGTACGACTTAGGGCTAGGGTTAGGGCTAGGGTTAGGGTTAGGGTTAGGGTTAGGGTTTAGGGTTATGGTTAGGGTTAGGGGTTAGGGGTTAGGGGTTAGGCTTAGGGTTAGCGTTACGGTTAGGGGTTAGGGGTTAGGGTTAGGGCTAAGGTTAGGGTTAGGGTTAGGGTTAGGGTTAGGGCTAGGGTTAGGGTTAGGGTTAGGGTTACGGCTAGGGTTAGGGTTAGGGTTAGGTTAGGCTTAGGGTTAGGAGTTAGGGTTAGGGTTTCTATTAGGTTAGTTTTAAGGGCTAAGGTTAGTTTTAGGGTTAAGGTTGGGTTAGGGTTAGGATTAGGGTTAGGGTACGACTTAGGGCTAGGGTTAGGGCTAGGGTTAGGGTTAGGGTTAGGGTTAGGGTTTAGGGTTATGGTTAGGGTTAGGGGTTAGGGGTTAGGGGTTAGGCTTAGGGTTAGCGTTACGGTTAGGGGTTAGGGGTTAGGGTTAGGGCTAAGGTTAGGGTTAGGGTTAGGGTTAGGGTTAGGGCTAGGGTTAGGGTTAGGGTTAGGGTTACGGCTAGGGTTAGGGTTAGGGTTAGGTTAGGCTTAGGGTTAGGAGTTAGGGTTAGGGTTTCTATTAGGTTAGTTTTAAGGGCTAAGGTTAGTTTTAGGGTTAAGGTTGGGTTAGGGTTAGGATTAGGGTTAGGGTACGACTTAGGGCTAGGGTTAGGGCTAGGGTTAGGGTTAGGGTTAGGGTTAGGGTTTAGGGTTATGGTTAGGGTTAGGGGTTAGGGGTTAGGGGTTAGGCTTAGGGTTAGCGTTACGGTTAGGGGTTAGGGGTTAGGGTTAGGGCTAAGGTTAGGGTTAGGGTTAGGGTTAGGGTTAGGGCTAGGGTTAGGGTTAGGGTTAGGGTTACGGCTAGGGTTAGGGTTAGGGTTAGGTTAGGCTTAGGGTTAGGAGTTAGGGTTAGGGTTTCTATTAGGTTAGTTTTAAGGGCTAAGGTTAGTTTTAGGGTTAAGGTTGGGTTAGGGTTAGGATTAGGGTTAGGGTACGACTTAGGGCTAGGGTTAGGGCTAGGGTTAGGGTTAGGGTTAGGGTTAGGGTTTAGGGTTATGGTTAGGGTTAGGGGTTAGGGGTTAGGGGTTAGGCTTAGGGTTAGCGTTACGGTTAGGGGTTAGGGGTTAGGGTTAGGGCTAAGGTTAGGGTTAGGGTTAGGGTTAGGGTTAGGGCTAGGGTTAGGGTTAGGGTTAGGGTTACGGCTAGGGTTAGGGTTAGGGTTAGGTTAGGCTTAGGGTTAGGAGTTAGGGTTAGGGTTTCTATTAGGTTAGTTTTAAGGGCTAAGGTTAGTTTTAGGGTTAAGGTTGGGTTAGGGTTAGGATTAGGGTTAGGGTACGACTTAGGGCTAGGGTTAGGGCTAGGGTTAGGGTTAGGGTTAGGGTTAGGGTTTAGGGTTATGGTTAGGGTTAGGGGTTAGGGGTTAGGGGTTAGGCTTAGGGTTAGCGTTACGGTTAGGGGTTAGGGGTTAGGGTTAGGGCTAAGGTTAGGGTTAGGGTTAGGGTTAGGGTTAGGGCTAGGGTTAGGGTTAGGGTTAGGGTTACGGCTAGGGTTAGGGTTAGGGTTAGGTTAGGCTTAGGGTTAGGAGTTAGGGTTAGGGTTTCTATTAGGTTAGTTTTAAGGGCTAAGGTTAGTTTTAGGGTTAAGGTTGGGTTAGGGTTAGGATTAGGGTTAGGGTACGACTTAGGGCTAGGGTTAGGGCTAGGGTTAGGGTTAGGGTTAGGGTTAGGGTTTAGGGTTATGGTTAGGGTTAGGGGTTAGGGGTTAGGGGTTAGGCTTAGGGTTAGCGTTACGGTTAGGGGTTAGGGGTTAGGGTTAGGGCTAAGGTTAGGGTTAGGGTTAGGGTTAGGGTTAGGGCTAGGGTTAGGGTTAGGGTTAGGGTTACGGCTAGGGTTAGGGTTAGGGTTAGGTTAGGCTTAGGGTTAGGAGTTAGGGTTAGGGTTTCTATTAGGTTAGTTTTAAGGGCTAAGGTTAGTTTTAGGGTTAAGGTTGGGTTAGGGTTAGGATTAGGGTTAGGGTACGACTTAGGGCTAGGGTTAGGGCTAGGGTTAGGGTTAGGGTTAGGGTTAGGGTTTAGGGTTATGGTTAGGGTTAGGGGTTAGGGGTTAGGGGTTAGGCTTAGGGTTAGCGTTACGGTTAGGGGTTAGGGGTTAGGGTTAGGGCTAAGGTTAGGGTTAGGGTTAGGGTTAGGGTTAGGGCTAGGGTTAGGGTTAGGGTTAGGGTTACGGCTAGGGTTAGGGTTAGGGTTAGGTTAGGCTTAGGGTTAGGAGTTAGGGTTAGGGTTTCTATTAGGTTAGTTTTAAGGGCTAAGGTTAGTTTTAGGGTTAAGGTTGGGTTAGGGTTAGGATTAGGGTTAGGGTACGACTTAGGGCTAGGGTTAGGGCTAGGGTTAGGGTTAGGGTTAGGGTTAGGGTTTAGGGTTATGGTTAGGGTTAGGGGTTAGGGGTTAGGGGTTAGGCTTAGGGTTAGCGTTACGGTTAGGGGTTAGGGGTTAGGGTTAGGGCTAAGGTTAGGGTTAGGGTTAGGGTTAGGGTTAGGGCTAGGGTTAGGGTTAGGGTTAGGGTTACGGCTAGGGTTAGGGTTAGGGTTAGGTTAGGCTTAGGGTTAGGAGTTAGGGTTAGGGTTTCTATTAGGTTAGTTTTAAGGGCTAAGGTTAGTTTTAGGGTTAAGGTTGGGTTAGGGTTAGGATTAGGGTTAGGGTACGACTTAGGGCTAGGGTTAGGGCTAGGGTTAGGGTTAGGGTTAGGGTTAGGGTTTAGGGTTATGGTTAGGGTTAGGGGTTAGGGGTTAGGGGTTAGGCTTAGGGTTAGCGTTACGGTTAGGGGTTAGGGGTTAGGGTTAGGGCTAAGGTTAGGGTTAGGGTTAGGGTTAGGGTTAGGGCTAGGGTTAGGGTTAGGGTTAGGGTTACGGCTAGGGTTAGGGTTAGGGTTAGGTTAGGCTTAGGGTTAGGAGTTAGGGTTAGGGTTTCTATTAGGTTAGTTTTAAGGGCTAAGGTTAGTTTTAGGGTTAAGGTTGGGTTAGGGTTAGGATTAGGGTTAGGGTACGACTTAGGGCTAGGGTTAGGGCTAGGGTTAGGGTTAGGGTTAGGGTTAGGGTTTAGGGTTATGGTTAGGGTTAGGGGTTAGGGGTTAGGGGTTAGGCTTAGGGTTAGCGTTACGGTTAGGGGTTAGGGGTTAGGGTTAGGGCTAAGGTTAGGGTTAGGGTTAGGGTTAGGGTTAGGGCTAGGGTTAGGGTTAGGGTTAGGGTTACGGCTAGGGTTAGGGTTAGGGTTAGGTTAGGCTTAGGGTTAGGAGTTAGGGTTAGGGTTTCTATTAGGTTAGTTTTAAGGGCTAAGGTTAGTTTTAGGGTTAAGGTTGGGTTAGGGTTAGGATTAGGGTTAGGGTACGACTTAGGGCTAGGGTTAGGGCTAGGGTTAGGGTTAGGGTTAGGGTTAGGGTTTAGGGTTATGGTTAGGGTTAGGGGTTAGGGGTTAGGGGTTAGGCTTAGGGTTAGCGTTACGGTTAGGGGTTAGGGGTTAGGGTTAGGGCTAAGGTTAGGGTTAGGGTTAGGGTTAGGGTTAGGGCTAGGGTTAGGGTTAGGGTTAGGGTTACGGCTAGGGTTAGGGTTAGGGTTAGGTTAGGCTTAGGGTTAGGAGTTAGGGTTAGGGTTTCTATTAGGTTAGTTTTAAGGGCTAAGGTTAGTTTTAGGGTTAAGGTTGGGTTAGGGTTAGGATTAGGGTTAGGGTACGACTTAGGGCTAGGGTTAGGGCTAGGGTTAGGGTTAGGGTTAGGGTTAGGGTTTAGGGTTATGGTTAGGGTTAGGGGTTAGGGGTTAGGGGTTAGGCTTAGGGTTAGCGTTACGGTTAGGGGTTAGGGGTTAGGGTTAGGGCTAAGGTTAGGGTTAGGGTTAGGGTTAGGGTTAGGGCTAGGGTTAGGGTTAGGGTTAGGGTTACGGCTAGGGTTAGGGTTAGGGTTAGGTTAGGCTTAGGGTTAGGAGTTAGGGTTAGGGTTTCTATTAGGTTAGTTTTAAGGGCTAAGGTTAGTTTTAGGGTTAAGGTTGGGTTAGGGTTAGGATTAGGGTTAGGGTACGACTTAGGGCTAGGGTTAGGGCTAGGGTTAGGGTTAGGGTTAGGGTTAGGGTTTAGGGTTATGGTTAGGGTTAGGGGTTAGGGGTTAGGGGTTAGGCTTAGGGTTAGCGTTACGGTTAGGGGTTAGGGGTTAGGGTTAGGGCTAAGGTTAGGGTTAGGGTTAGGGTTAGGGTTAGGGCTAGGGTTAGGGTTAGGGTTAGGGTTACGGCTAGGGTTAGGGTTAGGGTTAGGTTAGGCTTAGGGTTAGGAGTTAGGGTTAGGGTTTCTATTAGGTTAGTTTTAAGGGCTAAGGTTAGTTTTAGGGTTAAGGTTGGGTTAGGGTTAGGATTAGGGTTAGGGTACGACTTAGGGCTAGGGTTAGGGCTAGGGTTAGGGTTAGGGTTAGGGTTAGGGTTTAGGGTTATGGTTAGGGTTAGGGGTTAGGGGTTAGGGGTTAGGCTTAGGGTTAGCGTTACGGTTAGGGGTTAGGGGTTAGGGTTAGGGCTAAGGTTAGGGTTAGGGTTAGGGTTAGGGTTAGGGCTAGGGTTAGGGTTAGGGTTAGGGTTACGGCTAGGGTTAGGGTTAGGGTTAGGTTAGGCTTAGGGTTAGGAGTTAGGGTTAGGGTTTCTATTAGGTTAGTTTTAAGGGCTAAGGTTAGTTTTAGGGTTAAGGTTGGGTTAGGGTTAGGATTAGGGTTAGGGTACGACTTAGGGCTAGGGTTAGGGCTAGGGTTAGGGTTAGGGTTAGGGTTAGGGTTTAGGGTTATGGTTAGGGTTAGGGGTTAGGGGTTAGGGGTTAGGCTTAGGGTTAGCGTTACGGTTAGGGGTTAGGGGTTAGGGTTAGGGCTAAGGTTAGGGTTAGGGTTAGGGTTAGGGTTAGGGCTAGGGTTAGGGTTAGGGTTAGGGTTACGGCTAGGGTTAGGGTTAGGGTTAGGTTAGGCTTAGGGTTAGGAGTTAGGGTTAGGGTTTCTATTAGGTTAGTTTTAAGGGCTAAGGTTAGTTTTAGGGTTAAGGTTGGGTTAGGGTTAGGATTAGGGTTAGGGTACGACTTAGGGCTAGGGTTAGGGCTAGGGTTAGGGTTAGGGTTAGGGTTAGGGTTTAGGGTTATGGTTAGGGTTAGGGGTTAGGGGTTAGGGGTTAGGCTTAGGGTTAGCGTTACGGTTAGGGGTTAGGGGTTAGGGTTAGGGCTAAGGTTAGGGTTAGGGTTAGGGTTAGGGTTAGGGCTAGGGTTAGGGTTAGGGTTAGGGTTACGGCTAGGGTTAGGGTTAGGGTTAGGTTAGGCTTAGGGTTAGGAGTTAGGGTTAGGGTTTCTATTAGGTTAGTTTTAAGGGCTAAGGTTAGTTTTAGGGTTAAGGTTGGGTTAGGGTTAGGATTAGGGTTAGGGTACGACTTAGGGCTAGGGTTAGGGCTAGGGTTAGGGTTAGGGTTAGGGTTAGGGTTTAGGGTTATGGTTAGGGTTAGGGGTTAGGGGTTAGGGGTTAGGCTTAGGGTTAGCGTTACGGTTAGGGGTTAGGGGTTAGGGTTAGGGCTAAGGTTAGGGTTAGGGTTAGGGTTAGGGTTAGGGCTAGGGTTAGGGTTAGGGTTAGGGTTACGGCTAGGGTTAGGGTTAGGGTTAGGTTAGGCTTAGGGTTAGGAGTTAGGGTTAGGGTTTCTATTAGGTTAGTTTTAAGGGCTAAGGTTAGTTTTAGGGTTAAGGTTGGGTTAGGGTTAGGGTACGACTTAGGGCTAGGGTTAGGGCTAGGGTTAGGGTTAGGGTTAGGGTTAGGGTTTAGGGTTATGGTTAGGGTTAGGGGTTAGGGGTTAGGGGTTAGGCTTAGGGTTAGCGTTACGGTTAGGGGTTAGGGGTTAGGGTTAGGGCTAAGGTTAGGGTTAGGGTTAGGGTTAGGGCTAGGGTTAGGGTTAGGGTTAGGGTTACGGCTAGGGTTAGGGTTAGGGTTAGGTTAGGCTTAGGGTTAGGAGTTAGGGTTAGGGTTTCTATTAGGTTAGTTTTAAGGGCTAAGGTTAGTTTTAGGGTTAAGGTTGGGTTAGGGTTAGGATTAGGGTTAGGGTACGACTTAGGGCTAGGGTTAGGGCTAGGGTTAGGGTTAGGGTTAGGGTTAGGGTTTAGGGTTATGGTTAGGGTTAGGGGTTAGGGGTTAGGGGTTAGGCTTAGGGTTAGCGTTACGGTTAGGGGTTAGGGGTTAGGGTTAGGGCTAAGGTTAGGGTTAGGGTTAGGGTTAGGGTTAGGGCTAGGGTTAGGGTTAGGGTTAGGGTTACGGCTAGGGTTAGGGTTAGGGTTAGGTTAGGCTTAGGGTTAGGAGTTAGGGTTAGGGTTTCTATTAGGTTAGTTTTAAGGGCTAAGGTTAGTTTTAGGGTTAAGGTTGGGTTAGGGTTAGGATTAGGGTTAGGGTACGACTTAGGGCTAGGGTTAGGGCTAGGGTTAGGGTTAGGGTTAGGGTTAGGGTTTAGGGTTATGGTTAGGGTTAGGGGTTAGGGGTTAGGGGTTAGGCTTAGGGTTAGCGTTACGGTTAGGGGTTAGGGGTTAGGGTTAGGGCTAAGGTTAGGGTTAGGGTTAGGGTTAGGGTTAGGGCTAGGGTTAGGGTTAGGGTTAGGGTTACGGCTAGGGTTAGGGTTAGGGTTAGGTTAGGCTTAGGGTTAGGAGTTAGGGTTAGGGTTTCTATTAGGTTAGTTTTAAGGGCTAAGGTTAGTTTTAGGGTTAAGGTTGGGTTAGGGTTAGGATTAGGGTTAGGGTACGACTTAGGGCTAGGGTTAGGGCTAGGGTTAGGGTTAGGGTTAGGGTTAGGGTTTAGGGTTATGGTTAGGGTTAGGGGTTAGGGGTTAGGGGTTAGGCTTAGGGTTAGCGTTATGGTTAGGGGTTAGGGGTTAGGGTTAGGGCTAAGGTTAGGGTTAGGGTTAGGGTTAGGGTTAGGGCTAGGGTTAGGGTTAGGGTTAGGGTTACGGCTAGGGTTAGGGTTAGGGTTAGGTTAGGCTTAGGGTTAGGAGTTAGGGTTAGGGTTTCTATTAGGTTAGTTTTAAGGGCTAAGGTTAGTTTTAGGGTTAAGGTTGGGTTAGGGTTAGGATTAGGGTTAGGGTACGACTTAGGGCTAGGGTTAGGGCTAGGGTTAGGGTTAGGGTTAGGGTTAGGGTTTAGGGTTATGGTTAGGGTTAGGGGTTAGGGGTTAGGGGTTAGGCTTAGGGTTAGCGTTACGGTTAGGGGTTAGGGGTTAGGGTTAGGGCTAAGGTTAGGGTTAGGGTTAGGGCTAGGGTTAGGTTTAGGGTTAGGGTTACGGCTAGGGTTAGGGTTAGGGTTAGGTTAGGCTTAGGGTTAGGAGTTAGGGTTAGGGTTTCTATTAGGTTAGTTTTAAGGGCTAAGGTTAGTTTTAGGGTTAAGGTTGGGTTAGGGTTAGGATTAGGGTTAGGGTACGACTTAGGGCTAGGGTTAGGGCTAGGGTTAGGGTTAGGGTTAGGGTTAGGGTTTAGGGTTATGGTTAGGGTTAGGGGTTAGGGGTTAGGGGTTAGGCTTAGGGTTAGCGTTACGGTTAGGGGTTAGGGGTTAGGGTTAGGGCTAAGGTTAGGGTTAGGGTTAGGGTTAGGGTTAGGGCTAGGGTTAGGGTTAGGGTTAGGGTTACGGCTAGGGTTAGGGTTAGGGTTAGGTTAGGCTTAGGGTTAGGAGTTAGGGTTAGGGTTTCTATTAGGTTAGTTTTAAGGGCTAAGGTTAGGTTTAGGGTTAAGGTTGGGTTAGGGTTAGGATTAGGGTTAGGGTACGACTTAGGGCTAGGGTTAGGGCTAGGGTTAGGGTTAGGGTTAGGGTTAGGGTTTAGGGTTATGGTTAGGGTTAGGGGTTAGGGGTTAGGGGTTAGGCTTAGGGTTAGCGTTACGGTTAGGGGTTAGGGGTTAGGGTTAGGGCTAAGGTTAGGGTTAGGGTTAGGGTTAGGGTTAGGGCTAGGGTTAGGGTTAGGGTTAGGGTTACGGCTAGGGTTAGGGTTAGGGTTAGGTTAGGCTTAGGGTTAGGAGTTAGGGTTAGGGTTTCTATTAGGTTAGTTTTAAGGGCTAAGGTTAGTTTTAGGGTTAAGGTTGGGTTAGGGTTAGGATTAGGGTTAGGGTACGACTTAGGGCTAGGGTTAGGGCTAGGGTTAGGGTTAGGGTTAGGGTTAGGGTTTAGGGTTATGGTTAGGGTTAGGGGTTAGGGGTTAGGGGTTAGGCTTAGGGTTAGCGTTACGGTTAGGGGTTAGGGGTTAGGGTTAGGGCTAAGGTTAGGGTTAGGGTTAGGGCTAGGGTTAGGGCTAGGGTTAGGGTTAGGGTTAGGGTTACGGCTAGGGTTAGGGTTAGGGTTAGGTTAGGCTTAGGGTTAGGAGTTAGGGTTAGGAGTTAGGGTTAGGGTTTCTATTAGGTTAGTTTTAAGGGCTAAGGTTAGTTTTAGGGTTAAGGTTGGGTTAGGGTTAGGATTAGGGTTAGGGTACGACTTAGGGCTAGGGTTAGGGCTAGGGTTAGGGTTAGGGTTAGGGTTAGGGTTTAGGGTTATGGTTAGGGTTAGGGGTTAGGGGTTAGGGGTTAGGCTTAGGGTTAGCGTTACGGTTAGGGGTTAGGGGTTAGGGTTAGGGCTAAGGTTAGGGTTAGGGTTAGGGTTAGGGTTAGGGCTAGGGTTAGGGTTAGGGTTAGGGTTACGGCTAGGGTTAGGGTTAGGGTTAGGTTAGGCTTAGGGTTAGGAGTTAGGGTTAGGGTTTCTATTAGGTTAGTTTTAAGGGCTAAGGTTAGTTTTAGGGTTAAGGTTGGGTTAGGGTTAGGATTAGGGTTAGGGTACGACTTAGGGCTAGGGTTAGGGCTAGGGTTAGGGTTAGGGTTAGGGTTAGGGTTTAGGGTTATGGTTAGGGTTAGGGGTTAGGGGTTAGGGGTTAGGCTTAGGGTTAGCGTTACGGTTAGGGGTTAGGGGTTAGGGTTAGTGCTAAGGTTAGGGTTAGGGTTAGGGTTAGGGCTAGGGTTAGGGTTAGGGTTACGGCTAGGGTTAGGGTTAGGGTTAGGTTAGGCTTAGGGTTAGGAGTTAGGGTTAGGGTTTCTATTAGGTTGGTTTTAAGGGCTAAGGTTAGTTTTAGGGTTAAGGTTGGGTTAGGGTTAGGATTAGGGTTAGGGTACGACTTAGGGCTAGGGTTAGGGCTAGGGTTAGGGTTAGGGTTAGGGTTAGGGTTTAGGGTTATGGTTAGGGTTAGGGGTTAGGGGTTAGGGGTTAGGCTTAGGGTTAGCGTTACGGTTAGGGGTTAGGGGTTAGGGTTAGGGCTAAGGTTAGGGTTAGGGTTAGGGTTAGGGTTAGGGCTAGGGTTAGGGTTAGGGTTAGGGTTACGGCTAGGGTTAGGGTTAGGGTTAGGTTAGGCTTAGGGTTAGGAGTTAGGGTTAGGGTTTCTATTAGGTTAGTTTTAAGGGCTAAGGTTAGTTTTAAGGTTAAGGTTGGGTTAGGGTTAGGATTAGGGTTAGGGTACGACTTAGGGCTAGGGTTAGGGCTAGGGTTAGGGTTAGGGTTAGGGTTAGGGTTTAGGGTTATGGTTAGGGTTAGGGGTTAGGGGTTAGGGGTTAGGCTTAGGGTTAGCGTTACGGTTAGGGGTTAGGGGTTAGGGTTAGGGCTAAGGTTAGGGTTAGGGTTAGGGTTAGGGTTAGGGCTAGGGTTAGGGTTAGGGTTAGGGTTACGGATAGGGTTAGGGTTAGGGTTAGGTTAGGCTTAGGGTTAGGAGTTAGGGTTAGGGTTTCTATTAGGTTAGTTTTAAGGGCTAAGGTTAGTTTTAGGGTTAAGGTTGGGTTAGGGTTAGGATTAGGGTTAGGGTACGACTTAGGGCTAGGGTTAGGGTTAGGGTTAGGGTTAGGGTTTAGGGTTATGGTTAGGGTTAGGGGTTAGGGGTTAGGGGTTAGGCTTAGAGTTAGCGTTACGGTTAGGGGTTAGGGGTTAGGGTTAGGGCTAAGGTTAGGGTTAGGGTTAGGGTTAGGGTTAGGGCTAGGGTTAGGGTTAGGGTTACGGCTAGGGTTAGGGTTAGGGTTAGGTTAGGCTTAGGGTTAGGAGTTAGGGTTAGGGTTTCTATTAGGTTAGTTTTAAGGGCTAAGGTTAGTTTTAGGGTTAAGGTTGGGTTAGGGTTAGGATTAGGGTTAGGGTACGACTTAGGGCTAGGGTTAGGGCTAGGGTTAGGGTTAGGGTTAGGGTTAGGGTTTAGGGTTATGGTTAGGGTTAGGGGTTAGGGGTTAGGGGTTAGGCTTAGGGTTAGCGTTACGGTTAGGGGTTAGGGGTTAGGGTTAGGGCTAAGGTTAGGGTTAGGGTTAGGGTTAGGGTTAGGGCTAGGGTTAGGGTTAGGGTTAGGGTTACGGCTAGGGTTAGGGTTAGGGTTAGGTTAGGCTTAGGGTTAGGAGTTAGGGTTAGGGTTTCTATTAGGTTAGTTTTAAGGGCTAAGGTTAGTTTTAGGGTTAAGGTTGGGTTAGGGTTAGGATTAGGGTTAGGGTACGACTTAGGGCTAGGGTTAGGGCTAGGGTTAGGGTTAGGGTTAGGGTTAGGGTTTAGGGTTATGGTTAGGGTTAGGGGTTAGGGGTTAGGGGTTAGGCTTAGGGTTAGCGTTACGGTTAGGGGTTAGGGGTTAGGGTTAGGGCTAAGGTTAGGGTTAGGGTTAGGGTTAGGGTTAGGGCTAGGGTTAGGGTTAGGGTTAGGGTTACGGCTAGGGTTAGGGTTAGGGTTAGGTTAGGCTTAGGGTTAGGAGTTAGGGTTAGGGTTTCTATTAGGTTAGTTTTAAGGGCTAAGGTTAGTTTTAGGGTTAAGGTTGGGTTAGGGTTAGGATTAGGGTTAGGGTACGACTTAGGGCTAGGGTTAGGGCTAGGGTTAGGGTTAGGTTTAGGGTTAGGGTTTAGGGTTATGGTTAGAGTTAGGGGTTAGGGGTTAGGGGTTAGGCTTAGGGTTAGCGTTACGGTTAGGGGTTAGGGGTTAGGGTTAGGGCTAAGGTTAGGGTTAGGGTTAGGGTTACGGCTAGGGTTAGGGTTAGGGTTAGGTTAGGCTTAGGGTTAGGAGTTAGGGTTAGGGTTTCTATTAGGTTAGTTTTAAGGGCTAAGGTTAGTTTTAGGGTTAAGGTTGGGTTAGGGTTAGGATTAGGGTTAGGGTACGACTTAGGGCTAGGGTTAGGGCTAGGGTTAGGGTTAGGGTTAGGGTTAGGGTTTAGGGTTATGGTTAGGGTTAGGGGTTAGGGGTTAGGGGTTAGGCTTAGGGTTAGCGTTACGGTTAGGGGTTAGGGGTTAGGGTTAGGGCTAAGGTTAGGGTTAGGGTTAGGGTTAGGGTTAGGGCTAGGGTTAGGGTTAGGGTTAGGGTTACGGCTAGGGTTAGGGTTAGGGTTAGGTTAGGCTTAGGGTTAGGAGTTAGGGTTAGGGTTTCTATTAGGTTAGTTTTAAGGGCTAAAGGTTAGTTTTAGGGTTAAGGTTGGGTTAGGGTTAGGATTAGGGTTAGGGTACGACTTAGGGCTAGGGTTAGGGCTAGGGTTAGGGTTAGGGTTAGGGTTAGGGTTTAGGGTTATGGTTAGGGTTAGGGGTTAGGGGTTAGGGGTTAGGCTTAGGGTTAGCGTTACGGTTAGGGGTTAGGGGTTAGGGTTAGGGCTAAGGTTAGGGTTAGGGTTAGGGTTAGGGTTAGGGTTAGGGCTAGGGTTAGGGTTAGGGTTAGGGTTACGGCTAGGGTTAGGGTTAGGGTTAGGTTAGGCTTAGGGTTAGGAGTTAGGGTTAGGGTTTCTATTAGGTTAGTTTTAAGGGCTAAGGTTAGTTTTAGGGTTAAGGTTGGGTTAGGGTTAGGATTAGGGTTAGGGTACGACTTAGGGCTAGGGTTAGGGCTAGGGTTAGGTTAGGCTTAGGGTTAGGAGTTAGGGTTAGGGTTTCTATTAGGTTAGTTTTAAGGGCTAAGGTTAGTTTTAGGGTTAAGGTTGGGTTAGGGTTAGGATTAGGGTTAGGGTACGACTTAGGGCTAGGGTTAGGGCTAGGGTTAGGGTTAGGGTTAGGGTTAGGGTTTAGGGTTATGGTTAGGGTTAGGGGTTAGGGGTTAGTGGTTAGGCTTAGGGTTAGCGTTACGGTTAGGGGTTAGGGGTTAGGGTTAGGGCTAAGGTTAGGGTTAGGGTTAGGGTTAGGGTTAGGGCTAGGGTTAGGGTTAGGGTTAGGGTTACGGCTAGGGTTAGGGTTAGGGTTAGGTTAGGCTTAGGGTTAGGAGTTAGGGTTAGGGTTTCTATTAGGTTAGTTTTAAGGGCTAAGGTTAGTTTTAGGGTTAAGGTTGGGTTAGGGTTAGGATTAGGGTTAGGGTACGACTTAGGGCTAGGGTTAGGGCTAGGGTTAGGGTTAGGTTTAGGGTTAGGGTTTAGGGTTATGGTTAGGGTTAGGGGTTAGGGGTTAGGGGTTAGGCTTAGGGTTAGCGTTACGGTTAGGGGTTAGGGGTTAGGGTTAGGGCTAAGGTTAGGGTTAGGGTTAGGGTTACGGCTAGGGTTAGGGTTAGGGTTAGGTTAGGCTTAGGGTTAGGAGTTAGGGTTAGGGTTTCTATTAGGTTAGTTTTAAGGGCTAAGGTTAGTTTTAGGGTTAA
>NW_027439279.1:200000-216838 GCF_964188355.1 Buteo buteo
GGGGTTAGGGGTTAGGGGTTAGGCTTAGGGTTAGCGTTACGGTTAGGGGTTAGGGGTTAGGGTTAGGGCTAAGGTTAGGGTTAGGGTTAGGGTTAGGGTTAGGGCTAGGGTTATGGTTAGGGTTAGGGTTTAGGGTTATGGTTAGGGTTAGGGGTTAGGGTTTAGGGGTTAGGCTTAGGGTTAGCGTTACGGTTAGGGGTTAGGGGTTAGGGTTAGGGCTAAGGTTAGGGTTAGGGTTAGGGTTAGGGTTAGGGCTAGGGTTATGGTTAGGGTTAGGGTTTAGGGTTATGGTTAGGGTTAGGGGTTAGGGGTTAGGGGTTAGGCTTAGGGTTAGCGTTACGGTTAGGGGTTAGGGGTTAGGGTTAGGGCTAAGGTTAGGGTTAGGGTTAGGGTTAGGGTTAGGGTTAGGGTTTAGGGTTATGGTTAGGGTTAGGGGTTAGGGGTTAGGGATTAGGCTTAGGGTTAGCGTTACGGTTAGGGGTTAGGGGTTAGGGTTAGGGCTAAGGTTAGGGTTAGGGTTAGGGTTAGGGTTAGGGCTAGGGTTAGGGTTAGGGTTAGGGTTTAGGGTTATGGTTAGGGTTAGGGGTTAGGGGTTAGGGGTTAGGCTTAGGGTTAGCGTTACGGTTAGGGGTTAGGGGTTAGGGTTAGGGCTAAGGTTAGGGTTAGGGTTAGGGTTAGGGTTAGGGCTAGGGTTAGGGTTAGGGTTAGGGTTACGGCTAGGGTTAGGGTTAGGGTTAGGTTAGGCTTAGGGTTAGGAGTTAGGGTTAGGGTTTCTATTAGGTTAGTTTTAAGGGCTAAGGTTAGTTTTAGGGTTAAGGTTGGGTTAGGGTTAGGATTAGGGTTAGGGTACGACTTAGGGCTAGGGTTAGGGCTAGGGTTAGGGTTAGGGTTAGGGTTAGGGTTTAGGGTTATGGTTAGGGTTAGGGGTTAGGGGTTAGGGGTTAGGCTTAGGGTTAGCGTTACGGTTAGGGGTTAGGGGTTAGGGTTAGGGCTAAGGTTAGGGTTAGGGTTAGGGTTAGGGTTAGGGCTAGGGTTAGGGTTAGGGTTAGGGTTACGGCTAGGGTTAGGGTTAGGGTTAGGTTAGGCTTAGGGTTAGGAGTTAGGGTTAGGGTTTCTATTAGGTTAGTTTTAAGGGCTAAGGTTAGTTTTAGGGTTAAGGTTGGGTTAGGGTTAGGATTAGGGTTAGGGTACGACTTAGGGCTAGGGTTAGGGCTAGGGTTAGGGTTAGGGTTAGGGTTAGGGTTTAGGGTTATGGTTAGGGTTAGGGGTTAGGGGTTAGGGGTTAGGCTTAGGGTTAGCGTTACGGTTAGGGGTTAGGGGTTAGGGTTAGGGCTAAGGTTAGGGTTAGGGTTAGGGTTAGGGCTAGGGTTAGGGTTAGGGTTAGGGTTACGGCTAGGGTTAGGGTTAGGGTTAGGTTAGGCTTAGGGTTAGGAGTTAGGGTTAGGGTTTCTATTAGGTTAGTTTTAAGGGCTAAGGTTAGTTTTAGGGTTAAGGTTGGGTTAGGGTTGGGATTAGGGTTAGGGTACGACTTAGGGCTAGGGTTAGGGCTAGGGTTAGGGTTAGGGTTAGGGTTAGGGTTTAGGGTTATGGTTAGGGTTAGGGGTTAGGGGTTAGGGGTTAGGCTTAGGGTTAGCGTTACGGTTAGGGGTTAGGGGTTAGGGTTAGGGCTAAGGTTAGGGTTAGGGTTAGGGTTAGGGTTAGGGCTAGGGTTAGGGTTAGGGTTAGGGTTACGGCTAGGGTTAGGGTTAGGGTTAGGTTAGGCTTAGGGTTAGGAGTTAGGGTTAGGGTTTCTATTAGGTTAGTTTTAAGGGCTAAGGTTAGTTTTAGGGTTAAGGTTGGGTTAGGGTTAGGATTAGGGTTAGGGTACGACTTAGGGCTAGGGTTAGGGCTAGGGTTAGGGTTAGGGTTAGGGTTAGGGTTTAGGGTTATGGTTAGGGTTAGGGGTTAGGGGTTAGGGGTTAGGCTTAGGGTTAGCGTTACGGTTAGGGGTTAGGGGTTAGGGTTAGGGCTAAGGTTAGGGTTAGGGTTAGGGTTAGGGCTAGGGTTAGGGTTAGGGTTAGGGTTACGGCTAGGGTTAGGGTTAGGGTTAGTTTAGGCTTAGGGTTAGGAGTTAGGGTTAGGGTTTCTATTAGGTTAGTTTTAAGGGCTAAGGTTAGTTTTAGGGTTAAGGTTGGGTTAGGGTTAGGATTAGGGTTAGGGTACGACTTAGGGCTAGGGTTAGGGCTAGGGTTAGGGTTAGGGTTAGGGTTAGGGTTTAGGGTTATGGTTAGGGTTAGGGGTTAGGGGTTAGGGGTTAGGCTTAGGGTTAGTGTTACGGTTAGGGGTTAGGGGTTAGGGTTAGGGTTAGGGTTAGGGTTAGGGTTAGGGTTAGGGTTAGGGCTAGGGTTAGGGTTAGGGTTAGGGTTACGGCTAGGGTTAGGGTTAGGGTTAGGTTAGGCTTAGGGTTAGGAGTTAGGGTTAGGGTTTCTATTAGGTTAGTTTGAATGTGCTAAGGTTAGTTTTAGGGTTAAGGTTGGGTTAGGGTTAGGATTAGGGTTAGGGTACGACTTAGGGCTAGGGTTAGGGCTAGGGTTAGGGTTAGGGTTAGGGTTAGGGTTTAGGGTTAGGGTTAGGGTTAGGGGTTAGGGGTTAGGGGTTAGGCTTAGGGTTAGCGTTACGGTTAGGGGTTAGGGGTTAGGGTTAGGGCTAAGGTTAGGGTTAGGGTTAGGGTTAGGGTTAGGGTTAGGGTTAGGGTTACGGCTAGGGTTAGGGTTAGGGTTAGGTTAGGCTTAGGGTTAGGAGTTAGGGTTAGGGTTTCTATTAGGTTAGTTTTAAGGGCTAAGGTTAGTTTTAGGGTTAAGGTTGGGTTAGGGTTAGGATTAGGGTTAGGGTACGACTTAGGGCTAGGGTTAGGGCTAGGGTTAGGGTTAGGGTTAGGGTTAGGGTTTAGGGTTATGGTTAGGGTTAGGGGTTAGGGGTTAGGGGTTAGGCTTAGGGTTAGCGTTACGGTTAGGGGTTAGGGGTTAGGGTTAGGGCTAAGGTTAGGGTTAGGGTTAGGGTTAGGGTTAGGGCTAGGGTTAGGGTTAGGGTTAGGGTTACGGCTAGGGTTAGGGTTAGGGTTAGGTTAGGCTTAGGGTTAGGAGTTAGGGTTAGGGTTTCTATTAGGTTAGTTTTAAGGGCTAAGGTTAGTTTTAGGGTTAAGGTTGGGTTAGGGTTAGGATTAGGGTTAGGGTACGACTTAGGGCTAGGGTTAGGGCTAGGGTTAGGGTTAGGGTTAGGGTTAGGGTTAGGGTTAGGGTTTAGGGTTATGGTTAGGGGTTAGGGGTTAGGCTTAGGGTTAGCGTTACGGTTAGGGGTTAGGGGTTAGGGTTAGGGCTAAGGTTAGGATTAGGGTTAGGGTTAGGGTTAGGGCTAGGGTTAGGGTTAGGGTTAGGGTTACGGCTAGGGTTAGGGTTAGGGTTAGGTTAGGCTTAGGGTTAGGAGTTAGGGTTAGGGTTTCTATTAGGTTAGTTTTAAGGGCTAAGGTTAGTTCTAGGGTTAAGGTTGGGTTAGGGTTAGGATTAGGGTTAGGGTACGACTTAGGGCTAGGGTTAGGGCTAGGGTTAGGGTTAGGGTTAGGGTTAGGGTTTAGGGTTATGGTTAGGGTTAGGGGTTAGGGGTTAGGGGTTAGGCTTAGGGTTAGCGTTACGGTTAGGGGTTAGGGGTTAGGGTTAGGGCTAAGGTTAGGGTTAGGGTTAGGGTTAGGGTTAGGGCTAGGGTTAGGGTTAGGGTTAGGGTTACGGCTAGGGTTAGGGTTAGGGTTAGGTTAGGCTTAGGGTTAGGAGTTAGGGTTAGGGTTTCTATTAGGTTAGTTTTAAGGGCTAAGGTTAGTTTTAGGGTTAAGGTTGGGTTAGGGTTAGGATTAGGGTTAGGGTACGACTTAGGGCTAGGGTTAGGGCTAGGGTTAGGGTTAGGGTTAGGGTTAGGGTTTAGGGTTGTGGTTAGGGTTAGGGGTTAGGGGTTAGGGGTTAGGCTTAGGGTTAGCGTTACGGTTAGGGGTTAGGGGTTAGGGTTAGGGCTAAGGTTAGGGTTAGGGTTAGGGTTAGGGTTAGGGCTAGGGTTAGGGTTAGGGTTAGGGTTACGGCTAGGGTTAGGGTTAGGGTTAGGTTAGGCTTAGGGTTAGGAGTTAGGGTTAGGGTTTCTATTAGGTTAGTTTTAAGGGCTAAGGTTAGTTTTAGGGTTAAGGTTGGGTTAGGGTTAGGATTAGGGTTAGGGTACGATTTAGGGCTAGGGTTAGGGCTAGGGTTAGGGTTAGGGTTAGGGTTTAGGGTTATGGTTAGGGTTAGGGGTTAGGGGTTAGGGGTTAGGCTTAGGGTTAGCGTTACGGTTAGGGGTTAGGGGTTAGGGTTAGGGCTAAGGTTAGGGTTAGGGTTAGGGTTAGGGTTAGGGCTAGGGTTAGGGTTAGGGTTAGGGTTACGGCTAGGGTTAGGGTTAGGGTTAGGTTAGGCTTAGGGTTAGGAGTTAGGGTTAGGGTTTCTATTAGGTTAGTTTTAAGGACTAAGGTTAGTTTTAGGGTTAAGGTTGGGTTAGGGTTAGGATTAGGGTTAGGGTACGACTTAGGGCTAGGGTTAGGGTTAGGGTTAGGGTTAGGGTTTAGGGTTATGGTTAGGGTTAGGGGTTAGGGGTTAGGGGTTAGGCTTAGGGTTAGCGTTATGGTTAGGGGTTAGGGGTTAGGGTTAGGGCTAAGGTTAGGGTTAGGGTTAGGGCTAGGGTTAGGGTTAGGGTTAGGGTTACGGCTAGGGTTAGGGTTAGGGTTAGGTTAGGCTTAGGGTTAGGAGTTAGGGTTAGGGTTTCTATTAGGTTAGTTTTAAGGGCTAAGGTTAGTTTTAGGGTTAAGGTTGGGTTAGGGTTAGGATTAGGGTTAGGGTACGACTTAGGGCTAGGGTTAGGGCTAGGGTTAGGGTTAGGGTTAGGGTTAGGGTTTAGGGTTATGTTTAGGGTTAGGGGTTAGGGGTTAGGGGTTAGGCTTAGGGTTAGCGTTACGGTTAGGGGTTAGGGGTTAGGGTTAGGGCTAAGGTTAGGGTTAGGGTTAGGGTTAGGGTTAGGGCTAGGGTTAGGGTTAGGGTTAGGGTTACGGCTAGGGTTAGGGTTAGGGTTAGGTTAGGCTTAGGGTTAGGAGTTAGGGTTAGGGTTTCTATTAGGTTAGTTTTAAGGGCTAAGGTTAGTTTTAGGGTTAAGGTTGGGTTAGGGTTAGGATTAGGGTTAGGGTACGACTTAGGGCTAGGGTTAGGGCTAGGGTTAGGATTAGGGTTAGGGTTAGGGTTTAGGGTTATGGTTAGGGTTAGGGGTTAGGGGTTAGGGGTTAGGCTTAGGGTTAGCGTTACGGTTAGGGGTTAGGGGTTAGGGTTAGGGCTAAGGTTAGGGTTAGGGTTAGGGTTAGGGTTAGGGCTAGGGTTATGGTTAGGGTTAGGGTTTAGGGTTATGGTTAGGGTTAGGGGTTAGGGTTTAGGGGTTAGGCTTAGGGTTAGCGTTACGGTTAGGGGTTAGGGGTTAGGGTTAGGGCTAAGGTTAGGGTTAGGGTTAGGGTTAGGGTTAGGGCTAGGGTTATGGTTAGGGTTAGGGTTTAGGGTTATGGTTAGGGTTAGGGGTTAGGGGTTAGGGGTTAGGCTTAGGGTTAGCGTTACGGTTAGGGGTTAGGGGTTAGGGTTAGGGCTAAGGTTAGGGTTAGGGTTAGGGTTAGGGTTAGGGTTAGGGTTTAGGGTTATGGTTAGGGTTAGGGGTTAGGGGTTAGGGATTAGGCTTAGGGTTAGCGTTACGGTTAGGGGTTAGGGGTTAGGGTTAGGGCTAAGGTTAGGGTTAGGGTTAGGGTTAGGGTTAGGGCTAGGGTTAGGGTTAGGGTTAGGGTTTAGGGTTATGGTTAGGGTTAGGGGTTAGGGGTTAGGGGTTAGGCTTAGGGTTAGCGTTACGGTTAGGGGTTAGGGGTTAGGGTTAGGGCTAAGGTTAGGGTTAGGGTTAGGGTTAGGGTTAGGGCTAGGGTTAGGGTTAGGGTTAGGGTTACGGCTAGGGTTAGGGTTAGGGTTAGGTTAGGCTTAGGGTTAGGAGTTAGGGTTAGGGTTTCTATTAGGTTAGTTTTAAGGGCTAAGGTTAGTTTTAGGGTTAAGGTTGGGTTAGGGTTAGGATTAGGGTTAGGGTACGACTTAGGGCTAGGGTTAGGGCTAGGGTTAGGGTTAGGGTTAGGGTTAGGGTTTAGGGTTATGGTTAGGGTTAGGGGTTAGGGGTTAGGGGTTAGGCTTAGGGTTAGCGTTACGGTTAGGGGTTAGGGGTTAGGGTTAGGGCTAAGGTTAGGGTTAGGGTTAGGGTTAGGGTTAGGGCTAGGGTTAGGGTTAGGGTTAGGGTTACGGCTAGGGTTAGGGTTAGGGTTAGGTTAGGCTTAGGGTTAGGAGTTAGGGTTAGGGTTTCTATTAGGTTAGTTTTAAGGGCTAAGGTTAGTTTTAGGGTTAAGGTTGGGTTAGGGTTAGGATTAGGGTTAGGGTACGACTTAGGGCTAGGGTTAGGGCTAGGGTTAGGGTTAGGGTTAGGGTTAGGGTTTAGGGTTATGGTTAGGGTTAGGGGTTAGGGGTTAGGGGTTAGGCTTAGGGTTAGCGTTACGGTTAGGGGTTAGGGGTTAGGGTTAGGGCTAAGGTTAGGGTTAGGGTTAGGGTTAGGGCTAGGGTTAGGGTTAGGGTTAGGGTTACGGCTAGGGTTAGGGTTAGGGTTAGGTTAGGCTTAGGGTTAGGAGTTAGGGTTAGGGTTTCTATTAGGTTAGTTTTAAGGGCTAAGGTTAGTTTTAGGGTTAAGGTTGGGTTAGGGTTGGGATTAGGGTTAGGGTACGACTTAGGGCTAGGGTTAGGGCTAGGGTTAGGGTTAGGGTTAGGGTTAGGGTTTAGGGTTATGGTTAGGGTTAGGGGTTAGGGGTTAGGGGTTAGGCTTAGGGTTAGCGTTACGGTTAGGGGTTAGGGGTTAGGGTTAGGGCTAAGGTTAGGGTTAGGGTTAGGGTTAGGGTTAGGGCTAGGGTTAGGGTTAGGGTTAGGGTTACGGCTAGGGTTAGGGTTAGGGTTAGGTTAGGCTTAGGGTTAGGAGTTAGGGTTAGGGTTTCTATTAGGTTAGTTTTAAGGGCTAAGGTTAGTTTTAGGGTTAAGGTTGGGTTAGGGTTAGGATTAGGGTTAGGGTACGACTTAGGGCTAGGGTTAGGGCTAGGGTTAGGGTTAGGGTTAGGGTTAGGGTTTAGGGTTATGGTTAGGGTTAGGGGTTAGGGGTTAGGGGTTAGGCTTAGGGTTAGCGTTACGGTTAGGGGTTAGGGGTTAGGGTTAGGGCTAAGGTTAGGGTTAGGGTTAGGGTTAGGGCTAGGGTTAGGGTTAGGGTTAGGGTTACGGCTAGGGTTAGGGTTAGGGTTAGTTTAGGCTTAGGGTTAGGAGTTAGGGTTAGGGTTTCTATTAGGTTAGTTTTAAGGGCTAAGGTTAGTTTTAGGGTTAAGGTTGGGTTAGGGTTAGGATTAGGGTTAGGGTACGACTTAGGGCTAGGGTTAGGGCTAGGGTTAGGGTTAGGGTTAGGGTTAGGGTTTAGGGTTATGGTTAGGGTTAGGGGTTAGGGGTTAGGGGTTAGGCTTAGGGTTAGTGTTACGGTTAGGGGTTAGGGGTTAGGGTTAGGGTTAGGGTTAGGGTTAGGGTTAGGGTTAGGGTTAGGGCTAGGGTTAGGGTTAGGGTTAGGGTTACGGCTAGGGTTAGGGTTAGGGTTAGGTTAGGCTTAGGGTTAGGAGTTAGGGTTAGGGTTTCTATTAGGTTAGTTTGAATGTGCTAAGGTTAGTTTTAGGGTTAAGGTTGGGTTAGGGTTAGGATTAGGGTTAGGGTACGACTTAGGGCTAGGGTTAGGGCTAGGGTTAGGGTTAGGGTTAGGGTTAGGGTTTAGGGTTAGGGTTAGGGTTAGGGGTTAGGGGTTAGGGGTTAGGCTTAGGGTTAGCGTTACGGTTAGGGGTTAGGGGTTAGGGTTAGGGCTAAGGTTAGGGTTAGGGTTAGGGTTAGGGTTAGGGTTAGGGTTAGGGTTACGGCTAGGGTTAGGGTTAGGGTTAGGTTAGGCTTAGGGTTAGGAGTTAGGGTTAGGGTTTCTATTAGGTTAGTTTTAAGGGCTAAGGTTAGTTTTAGGGTTAAGGTTGGGTTAGGGTTAGGATTAGGGTTAGGGTACGACTTAGGGCTAGGGTTAGGGCTAGGGTTAGGGTTAGGGTTAGGGTTAGGGTTTAGGGTTATGGTTAGGGTTAGGGGTTAGGGGTTAGGGGTTAGGCTTAGGGTTAGCGTTACGGTTAGGGGTTAGGGGTTAGGGTTAGGGCTAAGGTTAGGGTTAGGGTTAGGGTTAGGGTTAGGGCTAGGGTTAGGGTTAGGGTTAGGGTTACGGCTAGGGTTAGGGTTAGGGTTAGGTTAGGCTTAGGGTTAGGAGTTAGGGTTAGGGTTTCTATTAGGTTAGTTTTAAGGGCTAAGGTTAGTTTTAGGGTTAAGGTTGGGTTAGGGTTAGGATTAGGGTTAGGGTACGACTTAGGGCTAGGGTTAGGGCTAGGGTTAGGGTTAGGGTTAGGGTTAGGGTTAGGGTTAGGGTTTAGGGTTATGGTTAGGGGTTAGGGGTTAGGCTTAGGGTTAGCGTTACGGTTAGGGGTTAGGGGTTAGGGTTAGGGCTAAGGTTAGGATTAGGGTTAGGGTTAGGGTTAGGGCTAGGGTTAGGGTTAGGGTTAGGGTTACGGCTAGGGTTAGGGTTAGGGTTAGGTTAGGCTTAGGGTTAGGAGTTAGGGTTAGGGTTTCTATTAGGTTAGTTTTAAGGGCTAAGGTTAGTTCTAGGGTTAAGGTTGGGTTAGGGTTAGGATTAGGGTTAGGGTACGACTTAGGGCTAGGGTTAGGGCTAGGGTTAGGGTTAGGGTTAGGGTTAGGGTTTAGGGTTATGGTTAGGGTTAGGGGTTAGGGGTTAGGGGTTAGGCTTAGGGTTAGCGTTACGGTTAGGGGTTAGGGGTTAGGGTTAGGGCTAAGGTTAGGGTTAGGGTTAGGGTTAGGGTTAGGGCTAGGGTTAGGGTTAGGGTTAGGGTTACGGCTAGGGTTAGGGTTAGGGTTAGGTTAGGCTTAGGGTTAGGAGTTAGGGTTAGGGTTTCTATTAGGTTAGTTTTAAGGGCTAAGGTTAGTTTTAGGGTTAAGGTTGGGTTAGGGTTAGGATTAGGGTTAGGGTACGACTTAGGGCTAGGGTTAGGGCTAGGGTTAGGGTTAGGGTTAGGGTTAGGGTTTAGGGTTGTGGTTAGGGTTAGGGGTTAGGGGTTAGGGGTTAGGCTTAGGGTTAGCGTTACGGTTAGGGGTTAGGGGTTAGGGTTAGGGCTAAGGTTAGGGTTAGGGTTAGGGTTAGGGTTAGGGCTAGGGTTAGGGTTAGGGTTAGGGTTACGGCTAGGGTTAGGGTTAGGGTTAGGTTAGGCTTAGGGTTAGGAGTTAGGGTTAGGGTTTCTATTAGGTTAGTTTTAAGGGCTAAGGTTAGTTTTAGGGTTAAGGTTGGGTTAGGGTTAGGATTAGGGTTAGGGTACGATTTAGGGCTAGGGTTAGGGCTAGGGTTAGGGTTAGGGTTAGGGTTTAGGGTTATGGTTAGGGTTAGGGGTTAGGGGTTAGGGGTTAGGCTTAGGGTTAGCGTTACGGTTAGGGGTTAGGGGTTAGGGTTAGGGCTAAGGTTAGGGTTAGGGTTAGGGCTAGGGTTAGGGTTAGGGTTAGGGTTACGGCTAGGGTTAGGGTTAGGGTTAGGTTAGGCTTAGGGTTAGGAGTTAGGGTTAGGGTTTCTATTAGGTTAGTTTTAAGGGCTAAGGTTAGTTTTAGGGTTATGGTTGGGTTAGGGTTAGGATTAGGGTTAGGGTACGACTTAGGGCTAGGGTTAGGGCTAGGGTTAGGGTTAGGGTTAGGGTTACGGCTAGGGTTAGGGTTAGGGTTAGGGGTTAGGGGTTAGGGGTTAGGCTTAGGGTTAGCGTTACGGTTAGGGGTTAGGGGTTAGGGTTAGGGCTAAGGTTAGGGTTAGGGTTAGGGTTAGGGTTAGGGCTAGGGTTAGGGTTAGGGTTAGGGTTACGGCTAGGGTTAGGGTTAGGGTTAGGTTAGGCTTAGGGTTAGGAGTTAGGGTTAGGGTTTCTATTAGGTTAGTTTTAGGGGCTAAGGTTAGTTTTAGGGTTAAGGTTGGGTTAGGGTTAGGATTAGGGTTAGGGTACGACTTAGGGCTAGGGTTAGGGCTAGGGTTAGGGTTAGGGTTAGGGTTAGGGTTTAGGGTTATGGTTAGGGTTAGGGGTTAGGGGTTAGGGGTTAGGCTTAGGGTTAGCGTTACGGTTAGGGGTTAGGGGTTAGGGTTAGGGCTAAGGTTAGGGTTAGGGTTAGGGTTAGGGTTAGGGCTAGGGTTAGGGTTAGGGTTAGGGTTACGGCTAGGGTTAGGGTTAGGGTTAGGTTAGGCTTAGGGTTAGGAGTTAGGGTTAGGGTTTCTATTAGGTTAGTTTTAAGGGCTAAGGTTAGTTTTAGGGTTAAGGTTGGGTTAGGGTTAGGATTAGGGTTAGGGTACGACTTAGGGCTAGGGTTAGGGCTAGGGTTAGGGTTAGGGTTAGGGTTAGGGTTTAGGGTTATGGTTAGGGTTAGGGGTTAGGGGTTAGGGGTTAGGCTTAGGGTTAGCGTTACGGTTAGGGGTTAGGGGTTAGGGTTAGGGCTAAGGTTAGGGTTAGGGTTAGGGTTAGGGTTAGGGCTAGGGTTAGGGTTAGGGTTAGGGTTACGGCTAGGGTTAGGGTTAGGGTTAGGTTAGGCTTAGGGTTAGGAGTTAGGGTTAGGGTTTCTATTAGGTTAGTTTTAAGGGCTAAGGTTAGTTTTAGGGTTAAGGTTGGGTTAGGGTTAGGATTAGGGTTAGGGTACGACTTAGGGCTAGGGTTAGGGCTAGGGTTAGGGTTAGGGTTAGGGTTTAGGGTTATGGTTAGGGTTAGGGGTTAGGGGTTAGGGGTTAGGCTTAGGGTTAGCGTTACGGTTAGGGGTTAGGGGTTAGGGTTAGGGCTAAGGTTAGGGTTAGGGTTAGGGCTAGGGTTAGGGTTAGGGTTAGGGTTACGGCTAGGGTTACGGCTAGGGTTAGGGTTAGGGTTAGGTTAGGCTTAGGGTTAGGAGTTAGGGTTAGGGTTTCTATTAGGTTAGTTTTAAGGGCTAAGGTTAGTTTTAGGGTTAAGGTTGGGTTAGGGTTAGGATTAGGGTTAGGGTACGACTTAGGGCTAGGGTTAGGGCTAGGGTTAGGGTTAGGGTTAGGGTTAGGGTTTAGGGTTATGGTTAGGGTTAGGGGTTAGGGGTTAGGGGTTAGGCTTAGGGTTAGCGTTACGGTTAGGGGTTAGGGGTTAGGGTTAGGGCTAAGGTTAGGGTTAGGGTTAGGGTTAGGGCTAGGGTTAGGGTTAGGGTTAGGGTTACGGCTAGGGTTAGGGTTAGGGTTAGGTTAGGCTTAGGGTTAGGAGTTAGGGTTAGGGTTTCTATTAGGTTAGTTTTAAGGGCTAAGGTTAGTTTTAGGGTTAAGGTTGGGTTAGGGTTAGGATTAGGGTTAGGGTACGACTTAGGGCTAGGGTTAGGGCTAGGGTTAGGGTTAGGGTTAGGGTTAGGGTTTAGGGTTATGGTTAGGGTTAGGGGTTAGGGGTTAGGGGTTAGGCTTAGGGTTAGCGTTACGGTTAGGGGTTAGGGGTTAGGGTTAGGGCTAAGGTTAGGGTTAGGGTTAGGGTTAGGGTTAGGGCTAGGGTTAGGGTTAGGGTTAGGGTTACGGCTAGGGTTAGGGTTAGGGTTAGGTTAGGCTTAGGGTTAGGAGTTAGGGTTAGGGTTTCTATTAGGTTAGTTTTAAGGGCTAAGGTTAGTTTTAGGGTTAAGGTTGGGTTAGGGTTAGGATTAGGGTTAGGGTACGACTTAGGGCTAGGGTTAGGGCTAGGGTTAGGGTTAGGGTTAGGGTTAGGGTTTAGGGTTATGGTTAGGGTTAGGGGTTAGGGGTTAGGGGTTAGGCTTAGGGTTAGCGTTACGGTTAGGGGTTAGGGGTTAGGGTTAGGGCTAAGGTTAGGGTTAGGGTTAGGGTTAGGGTTAGGGCTAGGGTTAGGGTTAGGGTTAGGGTTACGGCTAGGGTTAGGGTTAGGGTTAGGTTAGGCTTAGGGTTAGGAGTTAGGGTTAGGGTTTCTATTAGGTTAGTTTTAAGGGCTAAGGTTAGTTTTAGGGTTAAGGTTGGGTTAGGGTTAGGATTAGGGTTAGGGTACGACTTAGGGCTAGGGTTAGGGCTAGGGTTAGGGTTAGGGTTAGGGTTAGGGTTTAGGGTTATGGTTAGGGTTAGGGGTTAGGGGTTAGGGGTTAGGCTTAGGGTTAGCGTTACGGTTAGGGGTTAGGGGTTAGGGTTAGGGCTAAGGTTAGGGTTAGGGTTAGGGTTAGGGTTAGGGCTAGGGTTAGGGTTAGGGTTAGGGTTACGGCTAGGGTTAGGGTTAGGGTTAGGTTAGGCTTAGGGTTAGGAGTTAGGGTTAGGGTTTCTATTAGGTTAGTTTTAAGGGCTAAGGTTAGTTTTAGGGTTAAGGTTGGGTTAGGGTTAGGATTAGGGTTAGGGTACGACTTAGGGCTAGGGTTAGGGCTAGGGTTAGGGTTAGGGTTAGGGTTAGGGTTTAGGGTTATGGTTAGGGTTAGGGGTTAGGGGTTAGGGGTTAGGCTTAGGGTTAGCGTTACGGTTAGGGGTTAGGGGTTAGGGTTAGGGCTAAGGTTAGGGTTAGGGTTAGGGTTAGGGCTAGGGTTAGGGTTAGGGTTAGGGTTACGGCTAGGGTTAGGGTTAGGGTTAGGTTAGGCTTAGGGTTAGGAGTTAGGGTTAGGGTTTCTATTAGGTTAGTTTTAAGGGCTAAGGTTAGTTTTAGGGTTAAGGTTGGGTTAGGGTTAGGATTAGGGTTAGGGTACGACTTAGGGCTAGGGTTAGGGCTAGGGTTAGGGTTAGGGTTAGGGTTAGGGTTTAGGGTTATGGTTAGGGTTAGGGGTTAGGGGTTAGGGGTTAGGCTTAGGGTTAGCGTTACGGTTAGGGGTTAGGGGTTAGGGTTAGGGCTAAGGTTAGGGTTAGGGTTAGGGTTAGGGTTAGGGCTAGGGTTAGGGTTAGGGTTAGGGTTACGGCTAGGGTTAGGGTTAGGGTTAGGTTAGGCTTAGGGTTAGGAGTTAGGGTTAGGGTTTCTATTAGGTTAGTTTTAAGGGCTAAGGTTAGTTTTAGGGTTAAGGTTGGGTTAGGGTTAGGATTAGGGTTAGGGTACGACTTAGGGCTAGGGTTAGGGCTAGGGTTAGGGTTAGGGTTAGGGTTAGGGTTTAGGGTTATGGTTAGGGTTAGGGGTTAGGGGTTAGGGGTTAGGCTTAGGGTTAGCGTTACGGTTAGGGGTTAGGGGTTAGGGTTAGGGCTAAGGTTAGGGTTAGGGTTAGGGTTAGGGTTAGGGCTAGGGTTAGGGTTAGGGTTAGGGTTACGGCTAGGGTTAGGGTTAGGGTTAGGTTAGGCTTAGGGTTAGGAGTTAGGGTTAGGGTTTCTATTAGGTTAGTTTTAAGGGCTAAGGTTAGTTTTAGGGTTAAGGTTGGGTTAGGGTTAGGATTAGGGTTAGGGTACGACTTAGGGCTAGGGTTAGGGCTAGGGTTAGGGTTAGGGTTAGGGTTAGGGTTTAGGGTTATGGTTAGGGTTAGGGGTTAGGGGTTAGGGGTTAGGCTTAGGGTTAGCGTTACGGTTAGGGGTTAGTGGTTTGGGTTAGGGCTAAGTTTAGGGTTAGGGTTAGGGTTAGGGTTAGGGCTAGGGTTAGGGTTAGGGTTAGGGTTTAGGGTTATGGTTACGGTTAGGGGTTAGGGGTTAGGGGTTAGGCTTAGGGTTAGCGTTACGGTTAGGGGTTAGGGGTTAGGGTTAGGGCTAAGGTTAGGGTTAGGGTTAGGGTTAGGGTTAGGGTTAGGGTTTAGGGTTATGGTTAGGGTTAGGGGTTAGGGGTTAGGGATTAGGCTTAGGGTTAGCGTTACGGTTAGGGGTTAGGGGTTAGGGTTAGGGCTAAGGTTAGGGTTAGGGTTAGGGTTAGGGTTAGGGCTAGGGTTAGGGTTAGGGTTAGGGTTACGGCTAGGGTTAGGGTTAGGGTTAGGTTAGGCTTAGGGTTAGGAGTTAGGGTTAGGGTTTCTATTAGGTTAGTTTTAAGGGCTAAGGTTAGTTTTAGGGTTAAGGTTGGGTTAGGGTTAGGATTAGGGTTAGGGTACGACTTAGGGCTAGGGTTAGGGCTAGGGTTAGGGTTAGGGTTAGGGTTAGGGTTTAGGGTTATGGTTAGGGTTAGGGGTTAGGGGTTAGGGGTTAGGCTTAGGGTTAGCGTTACGGTTAGGGGTTAGGGGTTAGGGTTAGGGCTAAGGTTAGGGTTAGGGTTAGGGTTAGGGTTAGGGCTAGGGTTAGGGTTAGGGTTAGGGTTACGGCTAGGGTTAGGGTTAGGGTTGGGTTAGGCTTAGGGTTAGGAGTTAGGGTTAGGGTTTCTATTAGGTTAGTTTTAAGGGCTAAGGTTAGTTTTAGGGTTAAGGTTGGGTTAGGGTTAGGATTAGGGTTAGGGTACGACTTAGGGCTAGGGTTAGGGCTAGGGTTAGGGTTAGGGTTAGGGTTAGGGTTTAGGGTTATGGTTAGGGTTAGGGGTTAGGGGTTAGGGGTTAGGCTTAGGGTTAGCGTTACGGTTAGGGGTTAGGGGTTAGGGTTAGGGCTAAGGTTAGGGTTAGGGTTAGGGTTAGGGCTAGGGTTAGGGTTAGGGTTAGGGTTACGGCTAGGGTTAGGGTTAGGGTTAGGTTAGGCTTAGGGTTAGGAGTTAGGGTTAGGGTTTCTATTAGGTTAGTTTTAAGGGCTAAGGTTAGTTTTAGGGTTAAGGTTGGGTTAGGGTTGGGATTAGGGTTAGGGTACGACTTAGGGCTAGGGTTAGGGCTAGGGTTAGGGTTAGGGTTAGGGTTAGGGTTTAGGGTTATGGTTAGGGTTAGGGGTTAGGGGTTAGGGGTTAGGCTTAGGGTTAGCGTTACGGTTAGGGGTTAGGGGTTAGGGTTAGGGCTAAGGTTAGGGTTAGGGTTAGGGTTAGGGTTAGGGCTAGGGTTAGGGTTAGGGTTAGGGTTACGGCTAGGGTTAGGGTTAGGGTTAGGTTAGGCTTAGGGTTAGGAGTTAGGGTTAGGGTTTCTATTAGGTTAGTTTTAAGGGCTAAGGTTAGTTTTAGGGTTAAGGTTGGGTTAGGGTTAGGATTAGGGTTAGGGTACGACTTAGGGCTAGGGTTAGGGCTAGGGTTAGGGTTAGGGTTTAGGGTTATGGTTAGGGTTAGGGGTTAGGGGTTAGGGGTTAGGCTTAGGGTTAGCGTTACGGTTAGGGGTTAGGGGTTAGGGTTAGGGCTAAGGTTAGGGTTAGGGTTAGGGTTAGGGCTAGGGTTAGGGTTAGGGTTAGGGTTACGGCTAGGGTTAGGGTTAGGGTTAGGTTAGGCTTAGGGTTAGGAGTTAGGGTTAGGGTTTCTATTAGGTTAGTTTTAAGGGCTAAGGTTAGTTTTAGGGTTAAGGTTGGGTTAGGGTTAGGATTAGGGTTAGGGTACGACTTAGGGCTAGGGTTAGGGCTAGGGTTAGGGTTAGGGTTAGGGTTAGGGTTTAGGGTTATGGTTAGGGTTAGGGGTTAGGGGTTAGGGGTTAGGCTTAGGGTTAGTGTTACGGTTAGGGGTTAGGGGTTAGGGTTAGGGTTAGGGTTAGGGTTAGGGCTAGGGTTAGGGTTAGGGTTAGGGTTACGGCTAGGGTTAGGGTTAGGGTTAGGTTAGTCTTAGGGTTAGGAGTTAGGGTTAGGGTTTCTATTAGGTTAGTTTTAAGGGCTAAGGTTAGTTTTAGGGTTAAGGTTGGGTTAGGGTTAGGATTAGGGTTAGGGTACGACTTAGGGCTAGGGTTAGGGCTAGGGTTAGGGTTAGGGTTAGGATTAGGGTTTAGGGTTATGGTTAGGGTTAGGGGTTAGGGGTTAGGGGTTAGGCTTAGGGTTAGCGTTACGGTTAGGGGTTAGGGGTTAGGGTTAGGGCTAAGGTTAGGGTTAGGGTTAGGGTTAGGGTTAGGGCTAGGGTTAGGGTTAGGGTTAGGGTTACGGCTAGGGTTAGGGTTAGGGTTAGGTTAGGCTTAGGGTTAGGAGTTAGGGTTAGGGTTTCTATTAGGTTAGTTTTAAGGGCTAAGGTTAGTTTTAGGGTTAAGGTTGGGTTAGGGTTAGGATTAGGGTTAGGGTACGACTTAGGGCTAGGGTTAGGGCTAGGGTTAGGGTTAGGGTTAGGGTTAGGGTTTAGGGTTATGGTTAGGGTTAGGGGTTAGGGGTTAGGGGTTAGGCTTAGGGTTAGCGTTACGGTTAGGGGTTAGGGGTTAGGGTTAGGGCTAAGGTTAGGGTTAGGGTTAGGGTTAGGGTTAGGGCTAGGGTTAGGGTTAGGGTTAGGGTTACGGCTAGGGTTAGGGTTAGGGTTAGGTTAGGCTTAGGGTTAGGAGTTAGGGTTAGGGTTTCTATTAGGTTAGTTTTAAGGGCTAAGGTTAGTTTTAGGGTTAAGGTTGGGTTAGGGTTAGGATTAGGGTTAGGGTACGACTTAGGGCTAGGGTTAGGGCTAGGGTTAGGGTTAGGGTTAGGGTTAGGGTTTAGGGTTATGGTTAGGGTTAGGGGTTAGGGGTTAGGGGTTAGGCTTAGGGTTAGCGTTACGGTTAGGGGTTAGGGGTTAGGGTTAGGGCTAAGGTTAGGGTTAGGGTTAGGGTTAGGGTTAGGGCTAGGGTTAGGGTTAGGGTTAGGGTTACGGCTAGGGTTAGGGTTAGGGTTAGGTTAGGCTTAGGGTTAGGAGTTAGGGTTAGGGTTTCTATTAGGTTAGT